>NW_021963850.1:466965-567481 GCF_901765095.1 Microcaecilia unicolor
TGCTACTTTTCAAAAATGGAGGAAAAAGACCTCACAGGGACCGCTGTCAGTGTTACTGTGGCACAGATATGTGAAAAGTCACACAACTTAATACATGGTCAGACAATGATCATGGGCAGTGGCGTAGGAAGGGGGCGGTGAGGCGGTACGCCCCGGGTGCACGTGCTGGGGGGTGTTGGCTCGCTGGTTCCCTGCTCTTTCTGCCCCGGAACAGGTTACTTCCTGTTCCGGGGCAGAGAAATCAGGGAAGCAGCAGAGCTGATGCAGCTCTCAATGACGTGCACTGGGGGCGGATCGACCCTCCCGCCTGCCCCCCCTGAAAGGTAGGGTGCGTTTCAGGGGGGGGTGCGCTCCGGAGGGGGGGGCGCCGTGCCCTGCACCCGGGGGGGGGGGTGCGCAGTGGCGACCCACCCCGGGTGTCAGGCACCCTCGCTACGGCACTGATCATGGGTCAAAAAAACTCCAAAATTGCCTGGTAGTTAAAACACTGCAAAACTTAAATTAACTCAAATATCGACTACCAAACGTGAATTCAGCTGTGTGACGTTTCACATATCTGTGCCACAGTAACATTGACAGCGGTCCTTATGAGATTTTTTTCCTCCATTTTGGAAAGTAGCATAAATGAAGCATAAACTATAAAACATTAAAAAAAAATAAATAAAGAAAAGCAAATTGATAAAGTGGACACATATTTCTCCTGCAGTTTTCCAATAAGACACCGGTGTATATTTTTGGGGATAATTATGAAATGCCTTTTCTACTATCTTAGCTTGGACAGCTTTCCTGGGGATAAAACAGAAGTCTTTACCCTAATTGTGAACCGTCTTTTTTTTTCTCAATATTAATTCGATGTTAAGAGCCGTTTTTCTATCCATTTGGAGTACTTACTCTATTTCTGTAACACAAAGGGGGGAAGAGCACGTCCCCCCTCTGGATAAGCTTTTGTAATGGAAAGGGAAACATGTGAGTAATTGTTCATTTCCTGACATTTCTGGTCTAACGAAATCAAGGCCAATCAACAAAAATATATAAGATGATACCTTTTCGTCGGACTAAATGCATTTTATTTTTTTAGCTGTGTGTGTGTGTGTAGGGCTTCTGATTTTAGGTTCTGATCAATAAACACTGATAAAGCAACCCTGGTGCAAGAAAGTTAAAATACATATTCTTTGGATAAACACCAGAAAAAACATCTCAGGTTCTCCCTCACTCTCCCCTGGCTTGTCTTGTATCCTCTGCTCAGTTTTTGTAACTTTTTTTTGAGCTGATTCCTAAGTGACAGGAACCTACATGTTTGTTTCCACTGACAGCCAAAGTATGAAAACACTGATAAGTACTGCTTTCCTGTACGCAACCCCCCCCCCCCCCCCCCCCACAATTAGCTGGTAAATAAACAACTAAATTTACAAGTTATAAACTCCTAGAAATAGAAGCTTTACTCTTGTGAAATCTCATTTTTTAAGCCTGACTTCAGGCAGCACTAGCTTTTCCTGTATGTAGAGCAAGTTTACACATAGCAACTGAGTCTTATAAAATTATGCGGAGATATTTATTTATTTATTTATTTATTGCATTTGTATCCCACATTCCCCACCTATTTGCAGGCGCAATGTGGCTTACATAGATTTTTAACATTTTCATTTCAGGATATCAGATACAGTTAGTAATGTGTAATGATCAAGGAAGGGAAGAGAGTGATTGGGTAGTTATAGAAAGTGGGCGTTCCTAATTGAGTGGGTTGGTGAGGTGGCTTATTAAAGTGGTAGGCTCTCATTGTAGGCCTTGTTGAAGAAGAATGTTTTCAGAGATTTTCGAAAGATAGTTGCTTCGTTGATTGCTTTCAAGGCTGTAGGTAATGCATTCCATAACTGCGTGCTCATGTAAGAGAAGGTAGTGGCATGCATCAGCTTGTTTTTAAGTCCTTTGCAGCTGGGGTAGTGCAAATTGAGAAATTTGCGGGATGATCTTGTGGCGTTTCTGGGCGGTAGGTCCACGAGGTTTAGCAATGTAGATTGGGGCGTCTGCATGAATGATTTGTGTACAATCGTGCAGATCTTGAATGCAATGCGTTCTTTAAGTGGGAGCCAGTGAAGTTTCTCCCTTAGGGGTTTTGCGCTTTCATATTTAGTTTTTCCAAATATGAGTCTGGCGGCCGTGTTCTGGGCAGTTTGGAGTTTTTTGATTGTCTGTTCTTTGCACCCGGCGTACAGTGCATTGCAGTAGTCCAGATGGCTTATTACCATTGGCTGTACCAGGGTATGGAAGATGTGTCTCAGGAAGAAAGGTTTTACTCTTTTAAGTTTCCACATGGTGTAGAACATCTTTTTTGTTGTGTTTTTCACGTGGTATACACTTGGAAAAAGTAGGTAGGGTGAAAGATTTTTTTCTTAAATAAGCAATCTGCATATAGGAATTTATTGGGGGAGGGCTTATTTTGGATGGAGGTGGGGCCAGAGGCGCAGCTAGGTGGTTCGCCAGGGAAACAGCCACTCCCCCAAATGGATTTCTGACGGCACCGGCACCTATTTTTGACGCGATCTGTCGCGTTTAAATTAAGCGCCGGCACCAGCAGTGGTCTGCTCTCGCTCCCCCTGCGCCCTCAACCTGGCTACGCTTCTGGGTGGGGCAGGGTTGCAGTGTATGCAAAGTACATGCCTACAGAACATGCATGCATTTTTCAGAACAGGTTTAAATTTGTGCAAGAGAATTTGGGCCCTGTTTGCAAAGGCATGCTAGCGTATTTAGCACGTGCTAAAAATTAGCACGCACTAACCATGTAGGCACCCATAGGAATATTATGGGCATCGACACGGTTAGCGCATGCTAAGAACGCTAGCGTGCTGTTGTAAACAGTGCCCTTTGTCTCAGGGGCGTAGACAGACAACAGATTTTGGGTGGGCCTAGGCAAGAAATGGGTGGGCACCAAGTGTTCTCCCCCCCCCCCCCCAAAAAAAAAAAACTCAGCTGGTGGGAAAACGCTTCTTTCCACCTTGGCAGCAGGAATGCACTGAAAACTGAGCATGCGCAGGTGCCGGTGTTGTGGAGAGTAGCATTTTCGTTACCATCAGGAGGAAATCTTCAGCTGGCCGAGCTTGGGATTCCCACCAGTTACCACTAAACACGTGCTACTGTTGGGTGGGCCTGAGCCATAATTGGGTGGGCCTTGGCCCACCCAAGCCCTACGCCACTGCTTTGTCTGTTACTCAGTCATAATTGTACAGACCTATTTTACAAAGGCACATAAACACTCAGCGTATATGAAACGTCAGTGACGTAGCGAGGGCGGCTGCCACCCGGGGCGGTTCGCCGCTGCACAGCCCCCCCCCCCAGGTGCAGCATGACACCCCCCTCGGCGCATCACCCAAGCCCCCCTCGGCACATCAACCCCCCCCCCTCGGCACATCAAACCCCCCCCCCCTAGAGTGCATTTTTGCTTCCGTGTGCCTGCTGCTGGTGGGGGGGGGGAGTGTCGGTTCCGCTGGTTCTCAGCTCCCTCTTTCCCGGAACAGGAAGTAACCGTCCCCACCGCCCCGCGCTTGCTACGCCACTGTGAAAAATATAAAATAAGTATATTTTTTAGCTATTCGCATAGGCATCTGATTATAAAATTAGCCCCAGAGGGCTAGATTCTGTATATAGCGTCTGAAAATTCCATGCGGAAAAAATACACCTAGCTGTCTTCTGTAAAGTACTCCTAAATTTTATAGAATAGGCTTAAATTTCCGCGCAGTATATAGAGTAACACCGAGCGCCTCTCCACATGACCCAATGTAGACGCGGCCATTTACACCATGTTTTACTGGGCGTAAATCCTGACGCCTAAATTAGGCGCAGAGAGGGAGATTCTGTAGGTGGTGCCTAAAACAAATCCACGCGGAAAACATTTCTGCCCAAGCGTATTCTATAAGCGGCGCCTAGATTTAGGTGCAGTATATAGAATACGCCCTAAAACTATACGTATCCATTTACATCAATGAAAACATGGCGTAAGTCCCGGCACGTAGATTTAGGCGCCCTGGGCCGTATTCTATAACTACGTGCGTAAATTTAAGAACACCCACAAATCATCCATTTCCCCGACTATAACCACAACAGTGGCGTAGCCAAGGGTGGGCTTGGGTGGGCCACTTTGAGCTCAGGCCCACCAGTAGCAGCACACCTATGATGTGGCTGGCAGAGATTCCCAAGCTGAAAACTCCCAACAACTGTCCCACACTTGTTTTCCTCAGCCAGAAATGGCCAATTAATGGCCATGATCTAATGTACTCATTAGGACCGGGAGGGGTGGGGGGGGGGGGGGGAGAAACAGGAGAAGAAGCTTTACAGAACACACAGGCAACACAGACAGCAAATGTGATTGAGGGAACATAGATAAACGAGAGTTCACCAAAAAGGATTTATTGATGAAGAGACCCAACTTGGCCAAGTTTTGGCTTTGCCTTCATCGGGGGTCTACAAACATGTTTAATATAAACAATTAAAAGTGAAAGCACAATGGACCAAAAATAATTACAAATACAAAGAAATAAATGGCCACATGAAACAAATTCAACAACAAATCTGGAAAAAAAAAACCCTGAAAAACATTACCATCAGATTCCTTCAGAACAAATGCTGGACGTTTTTAGTGAAAGGAACCAACTTCCTGTAAGCAAACAAAATTAAATTCAAGAGAGGAACCAAAACACTAACGTAACACTGAAGGAAAAATCCAAACATGCTCTTTAAAAATCCCACAGAGAACAATCATAAATCAATATACAAAAAAAACCCCTTAGGTTTAAAACTGGACCATCACAGGCCGAGCAGGTCAATTGCGTATCCATAAACTATCACATAATCATTGCGCATTTGGTTTTCAATGTGACACACCCTAGTGCTTATTCCAACAATAATTGGTTTAACGAACATATAAACCAAAACATTTATATATGAAACGTACCTTTTTGGGACCCATAAAGGAAAGCCTGGCTAATAAGCTGATTATTGAAAAAGACAAAAAAGATACATTTTTTGTTTTATATGTACGTTAGACACAATTATTGTTGGAATAAGGCACTTGGGTGTTGTCACATTGAAAACCATATGTGCAATGATTATGTGATAGTTTATGGATACGCAATTGACCTGTTTCGGTCTGTGATGGTCCAGTTTTAGCTGTGAGCACATTTACCCCCCCCACCCCCCCCCCCCTTTACAAAAACGCTTTAGCGGCTGGCAGTGCACTACTCTTCTCAAATTGACTGGCATTAGATATAACGAACCACCGTACCCTGAGCAGGTCTTTCGAACGACGGCCATCGTAGGTCGGGTTCGATAAGCCCACAGCAATTAAGAACGACTGACTCTGCTTTAAGCTAAGTAGCTGATTTGATAAATACTAGTGCCAGTTCTTGCTATTATGAGAATAACGATATTCTAACATAATAAAATGAACGAATAGAGGTTTTTTTGAAGCCAATGATGATGAAGCCCAGCTTTCCATAGTAAAATACTAAAACTGACAGTATTTACTGGAGGCTTCTAGAGGCTTTTTCCCTCTAAATAAGCACTTTCTCTCTATAAATATTAAGATTAACAAATAGTGCTAAACGACGCCACATATGATTATCTCCCCACTATGTTTTTGCTAACTTGTTATTCACTACGAACTCGGGAGATTACTTTCTTTTCATGTTTTAGTTTGAGTGCACTAATAATGCCAGCACAGCCCATTCACTTTGAATGTAAAACCAAAGTAATTTCTCTTCTATTTCTAGTATCCATGTTGAACTGTAAGCCACATTGATGCCTGCAAAGAGGTGGATAATGTGGGATACAAATGCAACAAATAAATAATATAAATGGCTTTGAAAAAGGGTGGGTTAGTATTACCAATATATAGTTTTGTTTTTGTATATTGATTATGATTGTGGGATTTTTTTGAAGAGCAACCAAACTTAGGCTTGTAAAATCAAAAAAAGAATGAGCGTTAAAAATTGTTATGTATTTATTTTATTTATTTATTTATTGCATTGTATCCCACATTTTCCCACCTATTGGTAGGTTCAGTGTGGCTTACATGGTTTAGTTGTTTAAACAACTAAAATAGCATAATAGAGTTGAAATGCACCACATATACACATCATGTCTCCTAAAATCTTTAAACAACCTAAAAAAAAAAATCCAATAAAGTACATAAGTACATAAGTACATAAGTAGTGCCATACTGGGGAAAGACCAAAGGTCCATCTAGCCCAGCATCCTGTCACCGACAGTGGCCAATCCAGGTCAAGGCACCTGGCACGCTCCCCAAACGTAAAAACATTCCCGACAAGTTATACCTAAAAATGCGGAATTTTTCCAAGTCCATTTAATAGCGGTCTATGGACTGTCCTTTAGGAATCTATCTAACCCCTTTTTAAACTCCGTCAAGCTAACCGCCCGTACCACGTTCTCCGGCAACGAATCCAGAGTCTAATTACACGTTGGGTGAAGAAAAATTTTCTCCGATTCGTTTTAAATTTACCACACTGTAGCTTCAACTCATGCCCTCTAGTCCTAGTATTTTTGGATAGCGTGAACAGTCGCTTCACATCCACCCGATCCATTCCACTCATTATTTTATACACTTCTCTCATATCTCCCCTCAGCCGCTCTTCTTCTCCAAGCTGAAAAAGCCCTAGCCTTCTCAGCCTCATCTTCATAGGAAAGTCGTCCCATCCCCACTATCATTTTCGTCGCCCTCGCTGTACCTTTTCCAATTCTACTATATCTTTTTGAGATACGGAGACCAGTACTGAACACAATACTCCAGGTGCGGTTTCGCACCATGGAGCGATACAACGGCATTATAACATCCGCACACCTGGACTCCATACCCTTCCTAATAACACCCAACATTCTATTCGCTTTCCTAGCCGCAGCAGCACACTGAGCAGAAGGTTTCAGCGTATAATCGACGACGACCACCCAGATCCCTTTCTTGATCCGTAACTCCTAACGCGGAACCTTGCAAGACGTAGCTATAATCGGGTTCCTCTTACCCACATGCATCACTTTGCCACTTGTCAACATTGAACTTCATCTGCCAGACAGAGCAATCGAATATTGCCAAAGTATTCACAGCATTGCAAGAAACAGTATAGTTTCAGACAGTGCTACTGAAGAATCAATGGATGGCCCAGGTCAGTCGGTACTTACTGGATAGCAAATGCTACAGTTCAGATAAATGTATATATACAGGTATAGCTCTGTTATTTGAATTTCAGTTCTACTAAATGTGTATATTTTTATACCGTTTCATGGTAGTCGTATTGTTAGGTTTAATTTGCAGTTTTCAAGTTTACCTCATTTATTGTATTCATGTTTGTATTTGGCCATATTTACTATTGTTAGGCTATTAACAAAATTGTAAGTTTGATGTTAAACAGTATCTTCTGTACACTGCCTTGGATGAATCTCTTCATAAAGGCCATTAATGCTTTGAATATCAGGCCCCTAGATGCTAAACATTGATTTTCAGCACTAGTTACCTATCACATGGGCCTATTTACTAACTGACGGTAGCTGTTAATGCTGCAATTTAACGCACTTACAGGTAATACAGCATCTTTTTTTCTTTAATTATGGGCTACTGTTAAGACGTCTTATTTACTGTTAACCTCAGTTATTAGTAACTAGGTCTCATTGCATAAAATGGGACCTGTGCTAAAATAGTACCTTGTGAGTGATAAATAAACATGTCTTCACAGTAACCCACATTGAACTGCCTCCATCTGGTAACCAGAGCTGATATTGTGATGTCATAATGCCTCATTCCACCAATGCCTAAGAGCCAACCTCATCAGTGATGTCACAATGGCTTGATTGTCCTATGCTCACTTTTATTACATGTAGCAGTGATTTCAATTTCTAGAGACTTTCTATTTTTCTTTAATTAAGGAGGAAGTTTATCAATGTCGCTACTGTTAAGACATGTTATTTTTACTGCTATCCACAGTTATTAGCAACTAGGTCTTATTGCATAAAATGAAACCTGTGCTAAAATAGCACATTAGCAGTAAATAACACATCTTAATAGCAGACCACGTTGATAACTTCTCTCCTTAGCTTCTTAATTTAGGAACGCAGTTTTCGTGCATCTTAGTCTCCAGCTGACGAAGTGCACCAGTGTAATTTGAGTTTACATTTTGGGACTGTTTTCAAAGGAATTTTGCTGGGTAATTAAGAGCTTATCCGGCTAGATCGTCCTGGTACTAAATTGTCCCTTTCACAACAGTGAAAGTACACACAGTGTTCACAACATGCATAAATGTTTGCCAGCTTAAAAAGATGTACTTCCAGGCTTGTTAGGTCTGGAGGGGTAAATGTCAGTGCAGACTTTCAAGCGCACGGAAACTGTTCATCCCTCCTCCTTCACCTGTAGATGTAACAGGTGTAGAGTGTGCAGGAACTTTGTACACATAGACCTCATTGAATTTTCATGGAGACAGTGTCCAGCCAGTGGTGTTCCTAGGTTTGGTCGCCACCAGAAGTGGATCGCCACTGCACACCCCCCCCCCCCCCCCCGGCACATCACTTCCACCCCCCCAAGCGCATCGCTCTTATCACCTGTCGGATCTGCCAGATCCCTGCCCCGGAACAGGAAGCAACGTCAGAGGGAGCAGGGAACTGGCAGAGCAACAGCCACACAGCTGTTCCCTGCACCCACCCCCCTTTCAGCTTGCATCCAGGGCGGACCACCCCGCCTTGGTAGGCCACTGTGTCCAGCTAGATCTCCTTTGACAATTCACTACATGGTTAGCAGGTACAAAAGTTCAAGAACTCTGGTTGCCTGGCTGGCTCTGGGAAACTGTTGTAAATAATGAAGAGATCGATGAAAATGAACACGGGGGGAATTTGGCTAGGGCGAGGAAATTGACGGAGACTGCTTTTGCTGGAAGATCCCCACTGACACATCTTCCCTCAGAGTCTGTAAATGGCGATGAAAGTTGCATGTTCAAATCTGCACGTGTAGCCAATGTTGTGCAACTATTAAGCTAATCAACGCTGATAATTGGCCAATAATAAGCAGTTATCGGCACTAATTAGAATTTATGCGCACAACTTTCTAAGCGTACTCTTAAAGTGGTCCACGTAAATCTAATGTGTGGATCATAAAAGGGGGTGTGGCCACGGGAGTGTCATTGGGTGGGTCCTGTACACTACTACAAATTACGTTATTATTACAGAGGTATGCCTGACCCATGCCTAAATAAGACGTGGGAATTTACAACCAGGCTTTAGTTGGTGTATAGGCTGCACGTACATTTTAGTTGCAGGACGGTTGCTACGCATATTCTATAAACCACACCTCATTTTAGGCGAGGTGCTAAAGTGCTTTTTTTTTTTTGCGCTGACCTTTTGGTGCCATATGTAGAATCTGGCCCATTATGGTGGTAAATTTTTAAAGTTTCAGTGCATATATGGAGGAAATTCGTAGCTGCGTTTTTTTTAATTGTTGGTCTTGTTTGTGGAATTCGTTACCATTGGTTAAACGTCAGTCGGCATCTGTTCCCCAGTTCAAGAAATTGCTAAAAACCTGTCTTATTTTCTAGGGCATTTGGCTGATGGGGGTTCTGAGTTTCTGAGTTTTTAGAGTCTGTGATTTGTAAGATTGTGTATTGTTTATTGTACCTCGCCCTAGTTATTTGGATAGGCGGGTTATAAATGTAATAAATCAATAAATATATATAGATATATATAGATATATATACACACTAGTAAAAAAGGCCCGTTTCTGAAAGAAATGAAACGGGCACTAGCAAGGTTTCCTCGGAGTGTGTATGTTTGAGAGAGTGTGTGTGAGAGTGACTGTGTGAGAGAGCGAGAGAGTGAATGTGCGAGTGTGTGTGTGTGTGTCAGAGATGAGAGCGAGACTGGGTGTGAGTGTGTCTGTGAGAGAGAGAGTGTGTGTGTGAGATTGAGAGTGTGTGCCACCCCCTCCCTCCCTCCCTTCGAGTTCCAAGGTCGTCCTCTCCCTCCCTCCGAGTTCCAGGGTCGTCCCCTCCCTCCCTCCCTCCGAGTTCCAGGGTCGTCCCCTCCCTCCTTTCCTCCGAGTTCCAGGGTCCCCCTTCCCTCCCTCCCTCCTCCTTTCTCCCTCCCAGTTCCAGGGTTGTCGTCCCTCCCACCCTCCCTCCCAGTTCCAGGCCCCCCTCCCTACGCAGTTTGAAAGTCATCTTGACTTACCTAGTTGGGGTTACGGCGGCCACCAGCAGCGGTAAAAGGCGTGCAGGCTCGGCCCTTTTCTCTCTCTCAGCTGTGGTCCCGCCCTCATTTCCTGTTTCCACAAGGGCGGGACCACAGCTGAGAGAGAGAAAAGGGCCTAGGCTGCACGCCTTTTACCGCTGCTGGCGGCCACCGTAACCCTGACTTGGTAAGTGAAGATGGAACGACCGGCATCGATACCTGAGCGGAAAGCGAGAGGGACATGGGGTTGTGGAGGAGAGCGGCAGGCACCGATACCTGAGGCGGAAGCGAGAGGGACGTGGGGTTGCGGAGGAGAGCGGCAGCGATGCAGTAGTCCGAAGACAGCGGAGGACAGAGGCGGACCACAGTAAACATCTCCTGACGTCAGGCACGCATTCTTCTACTGCTGGGAGAGTGACATCAGGGAGATGTGTACGACGCAGGTAGCCTCAGTTGGAACGTGGCAGGGGGAAGCAAATTATCTATAATTGACTAGTAAAAAAGGGCCCGTGTTCTGGACACAAATGAAACGGGCGCTAGCACGGTTTTTCTCGGATGTGTGTATGTTTGAGAGAGTGTGCCGTGAGAGTGACCTGGTGTGAGAGAGGAGAGAGAGTGAAACTGTGAGAGTGGTGTGTGTATGTGAGGAGAGAGGGAGAGTGAGTGAGTCTGGGTGCGAGTGAGTGTGTCTGTGAGAGAGAGAGAGGTGTGTGTGAGAGAATTGAGAGTGTGTGCAAGTGCGTATGTGAGACACAGGGTGAGAGAGAGTGTGTGTCACACAGATAACAGGTGTTGTGCGAAGAGAGAGAGTGTGTGTGAGACACAGACTCTCTGTGAGACTGAGTGCTATGAGACAAAGAGAGTGTTTGAGTGACTGTGTGACACATAGAGAGTGAATGTGATACAGTGTGAGACATAGAAGTGTGTGAGAGACAGTGTGTGAGAGTGAGAAAGACATAGACTGTGAGAGAGAGAGAGAGTGTGTGAGAGAGTGTGTGTGTGACAGAGGTACCTCCTCCCCTCTCTGGTGGTTAGACCCCCCCCCCCCCCTCTCTCTGGTGTTTAAGCGTTACTGTGCAGGACGCTGAGCTCTGGCTGTGCTTCAAGGAACTGACCAATCCTATTTAATAGAATGCACCTCCAACATTCTGAAGCCGAGAAACCTCGTGTGGTTGGTCATTTCTGCTTGTGACGAACCCGGAAGTACGTGATGTCAATTCAGGAGATGGATACAGAGAGCAGGAATGCCTCAGCCATGCAGTCGGCTTCAGAATGTGGGAGGTGCGTTTTATTACATAGGATATGTCTGTGTATATATATATATATATATATATATATATACGTCTATATAGCTAGGCGTGTGGAGCCATAACATTTTTGTTTCCTGGCGTTTCCTGTGTCGTTTTGTAGGGGGAAAGGGTTGGGTTTTGTTTTGTTGTCACAAGTGCAATATCATTAGACTGCACACTATTGATGTTTTTCACACACACTCATGTTTTTTCTGCTTCTTTTTGTTTGCCAATGATATGAGTAATGTCGTTCATATTTCTTCTGTTGTTTCAAACAAATGTGCATCCCTAGTATAGACGTGTAAATTACCAGTCAATATTCAGCCAGTAATGGTCAGTGTTTTCTTAAATCCTGATTGCCAAGAGCAGAGTTCGACCCCAGTATTCAGTGTCAGGCTATATTTTGGAGAAAATCCGGATCTAGCCGGCCAGGATGTATGTGGGTCCCGGCCTATATTCAGCTGGGCACCCGCATGAGGGTATCAGCGAGGTTCCGCCATTCCGATCCCCCTCCTTCCTGACCCCACCTCCAAACAGCATGAAACCCCTCCCCCCTAAGCATTGAAACTTTTCCTTC
This sequence comes from Microcaecilia unicolor, assembly GCF_901765095.1. Classification (NCBI taxonomy): domain Eukaryota; kingdom Metazoa; phylum Chordata; class Amphibia; order Gymnophiona; family Siphonopidae; genus Microcaecilia; species Microcaecilia unicolor. Next base: position 479,044 of record NW_021963850.1, read on the forward strand.
CAACCCTGAACAGCATTGACCTCTCTCCCTCCTGATTACCTCCCACCTTGAACAGCACTGAATCCCAACCAGAACCCCCCCCCCCCCGGGCCCAACATTATAATCCGTAGGGTCCTGAGGGCAGGAGCGATGCCCACTCGCTCTTACCCATCACAGTTCCAACCTGAAAATGGCTGCCGCAAACAGTCTCATGGTAATTTGCTTCACCGAGCTGGTGTAAATGTTCATTGCTGCTTTTTAGCGGCAATTTTGACTGCATTAATACTGGTATTTTATATGGACACTAGCGACAGATTCACCAAATAACACTCAGATTTAGGCCCCTGCTAGTGGCCGCTGCTAGTGGCTCGCAGCGCAGTACTGCCGACGCAGCCCGTTCACTTTGAATGAGCTGTGTCGCAGTGCCGGGAGGCAGCCGCTAGTACGGCTTTGGAAACGGGGGTTAGGCTTTTAAGAAATACCAAATACCATTTTGTGACTGTTTTGCTTTGCGTGGTAAGAGACTGGTTTATCTGATTCCATTTCTTTTCAGAACCTAAAACAGGAGCTGGTTTTTCTTTTTAATAGTTTTTTGGCAGTGCGTTTGTCCTTCTGGAGCCAAAGTGCTGTGTTTACCAGAGTACAAAAAACCACACACACACAATGCAGCATTGAACACAAAGTGACCTCAACCTGACCTTCGTGGATCCAAACTGTTTGTACTTGCCCCGCTTTGTGGATGCTTGCCCAAAAGGATATGTGCAGAGAGCAGCCCTCTCATCATGCTAGCTACAATCTCTGTCATGGTCCGCCTTGCTTAAGCTTTCGATTTACTACGTGGGGTGGGTGGTGAGCACAAGGAAACATGACTCGGATCGGCGGTGGTCCGTCAGTATATTCCCAGGAGGAAATATTTTTCCACTCAATGAATAGTGAAGCTCTGGAACTCATTGCCAGAGGATGTGGTAACAGCGGTTAGCGTATCGGGGTTTAAAAAAGGTTTGGACAGGTTCCTGGAGGAAAAGTCCGTAGTCTGCTTTTGAGATAGGCATGGGGAAGCCACTGATTGCCCTGGGACTGGTAGCTTGGAATCTTGCTACTCTTTGGGGTTCTGGAATCTTGTTATTTGTTTGGGGTTCTGTAATCTTGCTACTCTTTGAGGTTCCGGAATCTTGTTGTTGTTTGGGATTCCAGAATCTTGCTACTATTTGGGTTTCTGCCAGGTATTTGTGACCTTGAGTGGCCACTGCTGGAAGGAGGATACTGAGCTGGTTGGCCGTTGGTCTGATCCACTTTGGCTATTCTTAGGTTCTTAGCTCGGCCACTGACTGCTCATGTTAGCTTGTGACCTTTTGCAAGTTGCTAATAAAATGGGTCCAGTCAGTATTCAACCTGTGGAGCATTTTTTTAAAACACTGAACAACATAGTCTAAATTAGCTGTGGATCTTTGATGCTGCAGTCATATCCAATGGCGTAGCAAGGGCGGGGTGGTGGGGGGCGATCCGCCCCAGGTGCACGCTGCTGGAGGGTGCAGAGAGCAGCCGCACGCCTGTCGGCTCCGCTGGTTCCCTGCTCTCTCTGCCCCAGAACAGGTTACTTCTTGTTCTGGGGCAGAGGGAGCAGGGAGCCAGTGGAGCCAGTGGAGCCGACAGGCACGTGGCTGCTCTCTGCACCCTCCAGCAGCTAAAGAATGCACCCGGAGGGGGGGGGTGTCATTGCTCTGGGGGGGGGGTGTCGTGCTGCACCCTGGGGGGACAGACGCCACTGCACCCGGGGGACGGGGGGTGCGCAGTGGCGATCCGCTCCGGGTGGCAGCCGACCTAGGATCGCACTGGCCATATCCAGGCCCCTGGATTTGAATATCTGGGGCTGATCGGCATGTGCTAGCCACCAACTCTTATGTGGATTTTGGCCAATATTCAGCTGGGACCTGCATAAAATACTGCCCCATCCCCGTGGCCCTCCAGCCCCTCCCCTGCCTCACTCCCACCGCGTCCTCCACCACACCAGTGTTTGTTACTGTTTTTACCTTCTTGTCGCGGTCATGTTTGGTTTTAGTGATCTGGGTGTCGTCGTCGATGATACGCTGAAACCTTCTGCTCAGTGTGCTGCTGCGGCTAGGAAAGCGAATAGAAGTTGGGTGTTATTAGGAAGGGTATGGAGTCCAGGTGTGCGGATGTTATAATGCCGTTGTATCGCTCCATGGTGCGACCGCACCTGGAGTATTGTGTTCAGTACTGGTCTCCGTATCTCAAAAAAGATATAGTAGAATTGGAAAAGGTACAGAGAAGGGCAACGAAAATGATAGTGGGGATGGGACGACTTTCCTATGAAGAGAGGCTGAGAAGGCTAGGGCTTTTCAGCTTGGAGAAGAGACGGCTGAGGGGAGATATGATAGAAGTGTATAAAATAATGAGTGGAATGGATCGGGTGGATGTGAAGCGACTGTTCACGCTATCCAAAAATACTAGGACTAGAGGGCATGAGTTGAAGCTACAGTGTGGTAAATTTAAAACGAATCGGAGAAAATTTTTCTTCACCCAACGTGTAATTAGACTCTGGAATTCGTTGCCGGAGAACATGGTACGGGCGGTTAGCTTGACGGAGTTTAAAAAGGGGTTAGATAGATTCCTAAAGGACAAGTCCATAGACCGCTATTAATGGACTTGGAAAAATTCCGCATTTTTAGGTATAACTTGTCTGGAATGTTTTTACGTTTGGGGAGCGTGCCAGGTGCCCTTGACCTGGATTGGCCACTGTCGGTGACAGGATGCTGGGCTAGATGGACCTTTGGTCTTTCCCAGTATGGCACTACTTATGTACTTATGTACTTATATGATCAATTTCATTCAATAGAGAATCCACAAAGCGTGGAGAACTCAAAGAAGACCCACGGATACTTTGTAAAACAAACAGAAAATCGAGCATGCACAACGTGAGGGGGAAGCAGGACAGGCAATGTAAGGAGAGCATCGCTGGAGAAACGCTTCAGCTGGCGGGGTTTGGGGACCCTCACTAGCCAAGGTATGTGGTGTTGCGGTGGGGGGGGGGGCAGAGCAATAGGAAGGCAGGTCAAAATCTTCCCCCTCACTTTGGGCTCTGGACCTCACTCACACTCTCACACTCACACACACTCGCTTCAAGGTCTGGCTATGCCCTGGCTTCAGGAATCTAATATTCTAAAATCACAAAGATAAAACATATAAAGAAATTACAGTATAGAAAACTAATAACATACTAGTTTTCTATAGTGTCGCGTCATTTTCCTTTTGTCTTTTCTACATTGATTTATTAATCACTACTGTCACTATTGTCAGCTGATAGTGATTTATAAATTAAAATGCATAAATACATTTAAGAACATCAGATTTAAAATATCTAAGCTTTTTAAATCAATTTATGTAGATCCCCGTTTTATATAGAACATAAAGATCAGAACTGAGATGTCAAGGTTAGGATGTGTTTAGTTGCAGTGATATTTTACCGACGCAGCTCATTTTCAAAAGTACCTGCGATGGGGCATAGCCGCCGAGAGAGGGGGCGGGGGGGGCAAAATTCCCTGGGCCCAGGCCTCCAGGGGGCCTGGAGCAGGGCTCTCTCTCTCTCCTGCTCCTGACGAGACCCATTTGATCGTGTCCTGATAGGAGTAGGAGAGAGAAAACTCTGGCGCTGGGCCCCCCCTTGCAATTCATGCCTAGCAGCTGCTGGGCCCTCAGGCCGCGCATGCTCAGTTTTGAGTCTGAGCATGTGCGACCTGAGGAAAGCAGCCACAGGGGTAGGCAGTGCTGGACAGAGGAAGGAGCCGTGCTGCCTGCAGCTGGCGGGGCCATCCAAGGTACTTCGGGCAGGTTGGCTGGAGGGAGGGAGGGGGCAGGGCCGCCAAGAGGGGGAAGGGGGGGTAAAATTCCCCAGGCCCGGGCCTCCAAGGGGGGCCCGGCGCCGGGGTCAGGCCGCCAGCGCTGCAGGCCCCGGTCTCACCTGCCTGCCTCCTCGGTTCCGGGCCCCCTTCATTCAAAGCGGCAGTCGCAGATCGCGTCTCTTCTGGCCTTCCCTCCCAGTGTCCCGCCCTCACGGAAACCAGAAGTTACATCAGACGAGGGTGGGACACGCAATCTGTGACTGAATGAAGGGGGCCTGGAGCCGTGGATGCAGGCCGGTGAGACCACAGACTGCAGCGACGGGGGGGCGGCAGCGGCGGGGGGGGGGGGGGGCGGAGGCAGGTCAGCCTTGCCCCCGGACCGGCCTAGTCTCTCGGCAGCCCTGGAGGGGGTGGGGTGGGGTGGTGATGTTGATGATTTTTAGGGGGAGGGCAGTGGCAGCGATGAGAATTCTGCCCCGGGCCTGGCTCAGCCTCTCGGCGGCCCTGGCGAGGGTACAGGTGAACTTGGCATCACAAACAGCACGAGCAGTATTTTACAGATATACATGTTGAAAGAAATGAACGGCACGGACCCTTGCGACTTCCACATGGAGGTGTTGGCGTTAAAAACCAGGAAGTGGCATCACGTCCACATGCAGCTGGCCCATTTTACAAGCCTACAGATGTAAGTGCCTCCAGTTAAGTAGTGAGGCCACAATTTTAATTTGGTTTCATGTCGGAGGTGGAAATAGACAACAGAGGATTAAAAGAGAATTACTCCCTTAATCCCTCATACAAAGCCGTGGCTGAAAGGAGCACTTTTAAAAACCTTATGTGTGCCTTTGAGCTGGGTATAAAACCTGGCATGGAAATTGTTCCTCAAACGTGTATTCCCTTTGTAAAACTGGGAATATATATGTAGATTTTCGCCTGCCCAAATCGCACCCCCTTGAAATCTCTGTTCGGTGCGGCCCTTTCCTCCAAACGTAAATAGAGTCTTTCTTAATCAGTTTTTGCACATGCTTAGGAACTGTCAGGCATTTCGTAAAGCTCTCAAAACAATTTTGGATTGATTTAGGAGTATCTCTGGTATATTTTTATCACTACGACTATGATGTTTTTTCATGATAAGCGTGTAATTCCTGAGGTTGTGTCTCATTCTTTATTGCTTTGTGATCTGCAATGAACCACACATCAGTATTTGCGGACAATAAGTTCAGTGTAACATAACATATAAGGTGTTTCCATGCATAAAACAGTATTTTCCCCATGAAAACCTCCCTTTATAACACCGCTCTCCTTGTATGTGAGTAAATGAACATGCATAAGCCTGGCACATGGAAGCATTCTCATGCATTTAGGAATGATATTCCAAGGGAAAGGGGTAGGTTCTGGGCTCAGTTTTAATTTACATTCGTACGTGTAGATTTTAAAAAGCGTGCGCAAAAATGTTCAGGGCAGATCTACTTGTGTCAGCTAGCAGGTGTACCTGTGTGGAAGCATTTTGCCAGGATTTTTTCGGCGGCCGCGATCTTGTCAGCGGGAGTGGAGCACGGAGTGGCGGTATAGAAGGAGGGCTGTGTGATCCCAGAACCGGCCCATAAAATGGCAGCAGCGCAAAGCCCAGGGGACCAACTGATCCACATAACCAGGCTCTGTGGAAAAGAGCCACCAGACTCTCCCAACTTCTTCTGCAGCCTGTCCGGTCGTTCTGTTCCTTCTCTACCATTCGAGTCTGGCTCAGGCAGCAAAAGGGGTGTTGAGCCTACACCTTGGCCTCTAGGTATCACCTGACATCCTTCCTACCAGCATACTTGGACCATTTTGGTCTTTTTCCACCTTTCCTGATTTCATTGTTCTTGTTTCTCCCTCTGATCTGGCAAAAGCCAAAGTGCATTTTCCCCGTCCCTTCCCTTCTCCCTTTGATCCTTCTACTCTCAATATTGACCACTGTAATGTATTTGTTTCCTCAGTTCATTGTAAGCCACTTTGAGGCCGCTTTAAGTGGTATTAAGCGGGGTATAAGTGCTCTGAATAAATAAATAAATAATTTGCTAAGTGAATTTACACACCTACGTTTGCTTTGAAAACTGGTGTAACTTGCTTACTTGTGGCTCCTTTTACTAAGTGACGGTAAGCCCAACACAGGCGGTAATCCCGCAGCAGCCCGGCGGTACTTCCCACCCCTAGCGCAACGTCATTTCCGGCACTACAAGAACTGTATTTATTTTTGTAGCACCGGAGTGTACCTGGTGGTAATCGGACAGTGTCGTGCGCTGCCCGGTTACCGCCGGGTTAACGCGGGAACCCTTACCAAGGGCTGCCCCCAAAATGGCTGTGCAGCATTCCTTGACTTCAGGGGCGTAGCCAGACTTCAGCGTGAGGGGCACATTTTAGCTCCCATCCCCCACCGCCACTTTTAACCCCCCCCCCCCCCCCCCCACCATCTTTGACCCCCCCCCCCCCCGCCACCAACCCCCTCGCCCCTCCTGCTGCCAACCCTCCCCCACTGTCGGGTACCTTTGCTGGCAGGGGTCCCCAACCCCCGCCAGCCAAAGTCCTCTTCTCCGGTGCGGCCGCGTTGCTGATCTGCAAGGGCAGGCTTCTGTTTCTGTGAGTCTGACATCAGACTCAGAGAAACAAAAGCCTGTGCGGCCGCATTGCTGATCTGCAAGGGCAGGCTTCTGGGAAGCCTGCCTTTGCAGATCAGCAACGCGGCAGCACCGGAGTAGAGGACCTCGGCTGGCGGGGGTTGGGGACCCCCCCCCCCCCCAGCAAAGGAACGCAGCGGCAGCAGGGAAGGGTTGGCAGCGGGAAGGGGGGTCGAGGGGGTTGGCAGCGGGGGGGGGGGGGCTAGGGCCCCTGCTTGACTTGCCACACGGCCATTTCCTGCAGGAAGTTGAGACTTCCCTTTTACCAGCTGCGGTAAAAGGGGGCCTCGGCGCTCATGTAAAACATGCACTGATGCCAGCATCAGCCCCCTTTTGCTGCAGCTTGGTAAAAGGAGCCCTTATACAAAGGTGCGCCAAACAGTGGCCTGCAGTAGTGTGGGCGCATGTATCGCACACGCGTTGGACCATTTCTCCACCGTGTCTGAGGAAAAAAGGGGGGGTTTGGGGCCAGGAAATGGACGCATGGCAAAATTAAAACCACCACATGTCTATTTACGGCCTGAGCCCTTAACACCACTCACTGACGTAGCGGTAAGGGCTCACGCGTTACCCATGTGATTACCGTCCAGCTTGCGCCAACTGCCGATTACTGCCAAGAACGCCCCTGCGGTAAAAAATAGAAAATAATTTTGTACCGCAGGTTTTCAGTTCATGCCAAACTCGGAATTACCACTAGTTGCACGTGCTAGCGCCGATTGTTTTGCGAGCTGCATGTGCCTTTGGTGCAACTGCACCTTGAATACTGTGTGCAATTTTGATCACCGATCTCAAAAAAGATATAGCGGAATTTAAAAAAGATACAGAGAAGGGTGACGAAAATTATAAAGGGGATGGGACGACTTCCTATGACGAAAGGCTAAAGTTGCTAGGGCTTTTCAGCTTAGAGAGGAGACGGTCTATAAAATATTAGCGGAGAGGAATTGGTAGATGTGAATCGCTTGTTTACGCTTTCCAAAACTTCTAGGACTAGTTGGCCCGCAATAAACCTACAGTAGTAAATTTAAAACAAACTGGACAAAATATTTCTTCACTCAAAGTGTAATTAAACTCTGGAATTCATTGCCAGAGAATGTGGTAAAACAAGTTACTTAGCAGGGTTTAAAAAAGGTCTGGATAATTTCCTAAAAGAAAAATCCATAAGCCATTATTAAGATGGACTTGGGGAAATCCACAGCTTGTTTCTAGGATAAGCCAGCAGCATAAAATCTGTTTTATTGTTCTGGGATCTGGCCAGGTACTTGTGACCTGGATTGCCACTGTAGGCAACAGGATACTGAGCGAGATGGACCTTCGGTCTGTCTCTGTATGGCAACACGGGATTCTATATTTCGCGCATTAATTTCCATGCGGAAATCGAAGCATCTACTATAATAAAAAGCAACCTCAACGTTCTGAGGACACTGACGTCACTGAAGTCAGTCAGTCTCCCAGAACGGTTCGTGGATTCATGGTGGTGAAGCCACCCCACAGACCCGTGCCCCGCCCTCGCGTCAAACGTCATGACGTCGAGGGCAGGAAAAAAAAATCAACTAAACAAACGGTTGACCCCCCCCCCCTAAAGCTGCAGTGGAACACAAGGACCTCCAGCACCCCCCCGCAACAACCCCCTCCTGAGACACCCACCTTCGCGTTGGTTTGCCGGCGGGGGACCCGAAATCCCGCCAGCACAAGCCCTGTCTGCTCACTACGGCGTCATCTTCAGCGTTCCTAGCCTGTGGAGGCAGGGCTTCTGTGCGTCTGACATCCTGCACGTGCATGACGTCAGACGCACAGAACTCCACCCTGCACAGCTACCAACGCCGACGATGACGCTGTAGTCAGCACACAGGACTTGTGGTGGCGGGGTTCCAGGTGCCAAACCAACGCGAAGGTGGGTGCGATGGGCACGGTGGGTCGGATGGCTGCGGCCGGATGCATCGCCGTGGGTGGGATGGTGCCGGGAGGGGGGGCATCGCACCTCACAGGCAACTGCTAAATGAAGAAAACCTTGCTAGCGCCCGTTTCATTTGTGTCAGAAATGGGCCTTTTTTACTAGTATTCTATAAGAGAGCGCGTAACTTAATTGGGTAACTAGCCAATCAGCACTGTCAATAGAATGTTAATACACAATTATATCAGAACTAATTGGCGTTAATCAAGATTTACATGCACAACTCGCTAAGCGTAATCTGTACTGTGGCGCGCTTAAATTTGAAGTCGCATAGATAAAAAGGGGGCGGGGCGTGGGCGTTTCTAAAATCTATGTACGTTGTTATAGATTACACCCACTCTGTGCCCAATTTAGACATCGGGAATCATGGCAAGTAAAATGTGTCGTAAATGGCCACGACTAACGGGCAGTGTAAGAGTGTGTTTTGGATGCACGCAGATCCATTTTTTAATGCACCTGTAAAAAAAATGCCTTTTTTAAAATTTTGACTGAAAATGGATGTGCAGCAAAATGAAAATTGATGCATGTCCATTTTGGGTCTGAGACCTTACTGCCAGCTGTTGACTTAGCGGTAAGATCTCGTGCGTTAACCGGGCGGTAAGGGTCTACGCACGTCAAATGCCTTTTACCGCCTGGTTGCACCGCATGCCAGAAAATAAAAATTTTATTTTCTGGTGTGCGTAGTGGATGCGCACTAAAAATGAAATTACCGCCCAGCACACATGGTAGCCGGGCAGTAACTCATAATTGGTGCACGTTAGGTACGCGTAGCCCCTTACGCAGCTTAGTAAAAGGGCCCCTAAATTTGGTAATGTGTTGGGAGGCACCTGGTGTATTCTATATACTGCATGGAAATTTAAGCCTATTCTATAAAATATAGGTGTACTTTAGACCTTTCTTCCCAAGGGATATATTTCGCAGCCTGGTACAACCGATGGTGCTAAGTCACCTAGACTACTGCAATGCACTCTACGCTGGTTGTAAAGAACAAATCATCAAGAAACTTCAAACAGCCCAAAACACTGCAGCCAGATTCGTATTTGGTAAGACAAAATTCGACAAAACCCCTAAGCGAAAAACTACACTGGCTCCCACTCAAAGAACGTATTACGTTCAAGATTTGCACCCTGGTTCATAAGATCATTTACGGAGATGCCCCGGTCTACATGTTATACCTCATAAGACCTACCACCTAGGAACACTAAAAGATCAGCACGCACATTCCTGAATCTGCACTTCCCCAGCTGCAAAGCACTAAAATACAAATTAACTCATGCATCCAGCTTTTCCTACATAAGCACGCAGTTTTGGAATGCATTACCACTTGACGTGAAGAAAATGCGCGACCTGATCAACTTTCAGAAATGACTGAAGACCTACCTCTTCAGCAGAGCATACCACAACGATCCATCGTATGAACTTCAACGCATTACCGCTTTATCTGTTATTCCGAATGTAATCTCTTTATACCTGATTGCTTAATTTCCACTATGTCTTCCCATGTTCGTTATGTAATTATCAATTGTATCTTTTACTCTGGAATGGCGATAGCCATGACGGAACAATGTAAGCCACATTGAGCCTGCAAATGGGTGGGAAAACGTGGGATACAAATGCAACAAATAACTAAATAAAATAAATATTATGCCTAGGTGTATTTTTTTTTCCACGTGGAATTTTTAGGCATCATATATAGAATCTAGCCCCTCCCCCATCCTATCATGAATTATGTACTTCTTCCCTCCCATTTTACTTTCTTCTGTTCTCGTTCCCCAATTATTTGAAACTGTTCACCACTCAGGTGGCTTGTCCGATGAGTGGGATAGAAAGCCTTTAATAAACTCGGTAATGCAGCATCCTGTCAAATATGAAATTGGCAGATTCTCAGCTGGGCTTGGGAAACGATGACAGACACTAACTACCTGTGTTGAAATACTTCCAGTTGCAGGTTATGATGTCCACAAGCAAAAGGAATACATCCCTTTACTCTGAAGTAATATCCTTCTTGCAAAACTAATTGCACTGGGGAAACAAGTAGCTGTGTTTAACCCTTGAAAGGTTTATTTGCATTTTGCTCACACCTTTTTCAGTAGTAGCTCAAGGTGAGTTACATTCAGGTACTCTGGATATTTCTCTGTCCCAGGAGGGCTCACAATCTAAGTTTGTACCTGGAGGTTTAAGTGACTTGCCCAAGATCACAAGGAGCAGCAGTGGGATTTGAACTGGCCACCTCTGGATTACAAGACCAGTGCTCTAACCACTAGGCCACTCCTCCACTGGCAACATTCCATGTAGAAGCCTGCCCTTGTAGATCAGCAACGCAGCCTGCAGCCTCGCAGGCTTCTATTTCTGTGAGTCTGGCATCCTGCATTGCTGATTTGCAAGGGCAGGCTTCTACATGGAATGTTGCTAGTGGAATAATTCCATGTAGAATCTCAAATAGTAGCAACATTCCATGTTCCACTGCACTAACCACCAGGCTACTCCTCCACTAGCAAAATTCCATGTAGAATCTCAAATAGGGAAAGGGAAGGGAACTGAGACTTGACATGCCGCATTTCTGAGGTTTTTGCAACTACATTCAAAGCGGTTTACATATTTTTAGGTACTTATTTTTGTACCAGGGGCAATGGAGGGTTAAGTGACTTGCCCAGAGTCACAAGGAGCTGCCTGTGCCTGAAGTGGGAATTGAACCTAGTTCCCCAGGACCAAAGTCCACCACACTAACCACTAGGCTACTCCTCCACTAGCAACATTCCATGTAGATTCTCACATATTTAATTATTTAGATTTTGCTCACACCGTTTTCAGTAGTAGCTCAGGTGAGTTACATTCAGGTACTCTGGATATTTCTCTGTCCCAGGAGGGCTCACAATCTAAGTTTGTACCTGAGGCAATGGAGGGTTAAGTGACTTGCCCAAGATCACAAGGAGCAGTAGCAGGATTTGAACCGGGCCACCTCTGGATTGCAAGACCAGTGCTCTAACCACTAGGCCACTCCTCATGTACAGATGTGACTATAGTGAAAGATTTGTGAAGTAAATATTCTTCACGGAATACAGTACCTGAACCTCCATTACTATTGTAAATTCACCTCTAGTTAATCAGCTGGGGGGTCACCCCCGAGGCTGGAACATGATCAATTTATGAGGTCCATGGCCAAGTTTGCTCTTCTCCCCTCTCAACCTGTGGCACACAGATTGCAATGGATTCCCATCCAATTGGAGAGCTCCATATAGTAGATAACAAGAGCAATAACTAGCAAAAAAGGACTGCTGGAGACTGTATTGGCTTTAAGACATTTTTTTTTAAAGTCTCTTTAATGGACACTCCAGTATTTGACAAGTAGGTACAGAACAAGACTAATGAAAAGGAAAATGCAGGTTTTGCAAAGGATTAAGGTAAATTGGTTGCAACATTGATCGTAACACTTCAGTAAAGAAACATGGAAATGTCCCCTTGCTGCAGTGGCGTTCCTAGGTGGGGGCGGTCCGCCCCGGGTGCATGCCACTGGGGAGGTGCCGCGCGCGCCTGTCCTCCGTTGGTCCATGCTTCTTCTCTGCCCTGGAACAGGTTACTTCCTGTTCCGGGGCAGAGAAGAAGCATGGACCAACGGAGGGCAGGCGCGCGCGGCATCCCTCCCAGCAGCGTGCACCCGGCGGGGGAGTTCCTTCGCGGGGGTGTCCTTTCGCCGCGCGTGCCTGCCCTCCCAGGAAGTAACCTGTTCCAGGGCAGAGAAGAAGCATGGACCAACGGAGGACAGGCGCGCGCGGCATCCCTCCCAGCGGCGTGCACCCGGCGGGGGAGTTCCTTCGCGGGGGTGTCCTTTCGCCGCGCGTGCCTGCCCTCCCAGGAAGTAACCTGTTCCAGGGCAGAGAAGAAGCATGGACCAACGGAGGACAGGCGCGCGCGGCACCCCCCCAGCGGCGTGCACCCGGGGCAGACCGCCCCCCCCCGTTCCTGGGGGGGCGCTGCACCCGGGGGGCGGGGCGCATCGGCGATCCGCCCCGGGTGCCAGCCCCCCCAGGAACGCCACTGCCTTGCTGGAACTTCATTCACTTCCAACTCTAGAATCTTTCATATGTTTAGAAACAGCGGAGATGTAGCGCCTCTCCGTGCGACTAAATTTAGGCACAGGCAGTTACGCCAAGTAAAACTTGACGTAAATGCGACGCCTGAATTAGGCGCAGACCAGATCTGTTCTATAACAACACACATAGATTTTAGAAACACCTAGGACACACCCATGGCCACGCCCCCTTTTCCAACTATCCTGCTTATTTTCGAAGGAGATCGCCGGCCATCTTCCGACACAAATGGGGAGATGGCCGGCGATCTCCTGAACCCGGCCAAATCGTTATAATCGAAAGCCGACTTTGGCCGGCGCCAATTGCTTTCTGTCGCGGAGCCGGCCAAACTTCAAGGGGGCGTTTCGGCGGGGTACAGAAGGCGGGATGGAGGCTTGGTTACGAGATGGCCGACTTCGCCCGATAATGGAAAAAAGATGGCCGGCTCTGACGAGCATTTCGCCGGCTTCACTTGGTCCATTTATTTTTAGGATCAAGCCTCAAAAAAGTGCCCCAATTGACCAGATGACCACCGGAGGGAATTGGAGATGACCTCCCCTTACTCCCCCAGTGCTCACCAACCCCCTCCCACCCCAAAAAAAATTAAAAAAACTTTTATGCCAGCCTGAAATGTCATACCCAGCTCCCTAACAGCAGCAATATGCAGGTACCTGGAGCAGTTTTTTGTGGGTGCTGTGCACTTCAGGCAGGTGGACCCAGGCCCATCCCCCCCTACCTGTTACACTGTGGTGGTAAATGTGAGCCCTCCAACCCCCCACCCAAAACCCCACTGTACCCACATGTAGGTGCCTCCCTTAGGGCTATGGTAGTGGTGTAGAGTTGTGCAGAGTGGGTTTTGGGGGGGATTGGGGGGGGGCTCAGCACCCAAGGTAAGGGAGCTATGCACCTGGGAGCAATTTTTGAAGTCCACTGCAGTGCCCCCTAGGGTGCCCGGTTGGTGTCCTGGCATGTGAGGGGGATCAGTGCACTACGAATGCTGGCTCCTCCCACGACCAAATACCTTGCATTTGGCCGGGTTTGAGATCGCCGGCATTAGTTTCCATTATCGCCGGAAACCAATGCCAGCCATCTCTAAAGACGGCCCAAATGCTGAGAGATGGCCGGCTCCAACCGTATTATCGAAACGAAAGATAGCCGGCTATGTTTTTCAATAATACGGTTCAGGCGCCGCTTTACGGCGCCAGCCATATAGATGGCTGGCGCCATTCGATTATGCCCCTCCACATGCCTTAGAATTTACACGCATCACTTTACAGAATGCGCTTAGTTGTGTGTACAAATTCTAATTAATGCCAGTGTCAGTAATTGCTTGTTAATTGGCAATTATCAGTGCTGATTGGCTTGTTAACTAATTAATTTGTGCACACATCTTAAGTCACACCATATAGAATCCAAGGGACAGCGGTTAACAACTCACCTGAAAAATGGACGTGTGGCAAAATAAAAATCAGCGCATGTCCATTTTGGGCCTGAGACCTTACCGCCACCCACTGACTTAGCGGTAAGGTCTCCCACGTTAACCAGGCAGTAATCGTCAGCGCACGTACACTGCTGATTACCGCCCATTAGCACCAGGTTGTACAAAATAAAAAATAGTTTCTGCCGTGTATATCGGACACACATAAAAAAGTGGAATTACTGCCCGGGACACACAGTAGCTGGGCGGTAGTTCCAAATTGATGTCCATTGGACACGTGTAGGGCACCTTTGCGCCTTAGTAAAATGAACCCTAAGTTATATATTGTACCTAGGGCTAAGTGACTTGTCCAAGGTCACACACAGCTGCAGAGGGAATTGAACCCAGTTCCCCAGGATCTCAATTTGCAGCATGGTTCTTCAGGTCTGTAACCCACTGCACTATTAGGCCATTTCTCCAGTCCAAAAGTAAAACGACCACATATAAACATTAATACAATAAATGAGGTAAAGTTGGAAATAGTAAATTGAAACCTAATAATAGTCCAGAAATATTTATTTATTTATTTGCTGCATTTGTATCCCACATTTCCCCACCTATTTGCAGGCTCAATGTGGCTTACATTATGTCGCAAAGGCGGACATCATTAACAGAATACAAAATATTGTTGCAAATAAGGTACAAAGAAAAACAGGTAAATTAGAAGTAATAAGTAATTTGGAATATGTGAGTGGGGGTAAGACAAGGTATAATGTTCAGTAATGATAATGTGGATTAAAGTGTCTTAATTTAGAGAGTTCAATGTTGGCTAGTACTGATGTAGATTAGTCAAGACATTATGGAGGATTCTCTTTGTAAGTCTCTTTGAACAGGTAGGTTTTTAGTAATTTTCGGAAGGTTGCCAGATCATGCGTTGATTTGATGGTGTTAGGTAGTTTATTCCATAGTTGCGTACAGGTATAATAGAAGCTAGATGCATGTAAAGATTTGTACTTATGACCTCTGCAGTTGGGGTAATGGAGGTTCAAAAAAGTGCATGATGAACTACTTATATTTCTTGCTGGTAAATAATTCCATTTTGTACGCGTTGTAAGCCCCCAAGGGTGCTCTCTGATGTGCAGTGGCCCTCTAGTGGCTCCTGCCCAGCCTCACCAGCACTTTGCTTCAGGGAACCAACTTGAGACCAGAGTTGACTCCGTTGACTCGGGCCTCTATGTTTGGTCCTCCCCTTTCCCTCAGGGTGACCTCTTCATTAACCTGCAGTCCTGGCCCGGCCTCCCCGCTCTATCTCCTGGTAACCAACCCACCTTACCAGTTCTTCTGGTGGGGCCCCCGGGTCACCCTTCTCTGGAAGATAGCACAGCTTCCTCTGCTTGCAAAAATATGCAAATTAGCTGGTTGCATGTAAATTCAGTTTATTAGAGCTTGATTATAGTCTTTTAGGAACCTGGCTTTCCAACTCTTATTCTTTGCGAAGCACCCCCCCCCCCCCCCCCGAGACCATTTACTGGGGACATCTGGGTCTCAGGGTATAACAGCCACCTCCCCTGGATAGGACACACTTTATTCACCTTAACCTTACGGTCCTATCCTCCACCCCACGGCTGTTTGTTCTTTTTAAACACTTCACAGTTCCAACCACAATATTTTGGGGACTTCTAACCCCAGGCTTTGCAGCCTGCTTTACCTCCTCGGACACACAGTCCTTCCTCCTCAGCCCCGGGACACACAGTTCTGGCCTCCAGGCTCCCATCTCCTCTCCCTCGGGCAAAACTCCTTCCTCTGCTGAGAGGAAGCTATTTATGAGGTGTCCAATAAACCTCCCCCACCTCTTGAGACCTCGCCCCTCTGGTTCCAGAAAGATCTGCCCTAGAAGTCTCGTCTCACCCCCCCAGCTATCTCTCTGGAGCTCCCCCTACTGGCCCATACATGCCAATACTCAGCTAGATCCCCAGAGCTCCCAGTTTCCATGGGAGAGCGCCCTCTGGCGGCCTCCTCAAGTAAGGGCAGACACTGTGGTTTATCACAGCGTGTCTGATATACACTTTTAACAGCACTGTAGAACAATCATATAACAGAAATATGATAAATGTCAGTATAATACAAACAATACCAAGGAAGAACATTGAAATAACAGAGATATAACATGATGACAGCGTAATACCAATGAAACACCTAATAAGCAAACAGTAGAACATTCAAATAATAAATAAATAAAGCTGAGTTTGGTGGCTCGAAAGTGTATAATGCAATATTGGACCTCACCGGAAGCGCCCGCCTACTGGCATTGGCGCAATCAGGTGCACCGATTAGCTTCTTGGGAGGCTAAACGTAGGAAACAATTTCTTCAGATATGGATGCCTTATCTTCAGGTGCTCAGCCCAAGGGGTAGAAGTTTGCTTATTAATGCTCATTGAGGATGGTATGGTAGGGGAAGCTGTATTAGATTTTAGTTGAGCAGCTGGAGATGGGGGGGAGGTGAGGGGCTGGTTGCTGTTTCGTTTGTGGGGTGCCCCGAAGTATTGTAATTTTGGTTCTGATGTATTTACTTGTAACCACTCAGTTAGCAGTAAGCAGGTTCCCGAGACTAAGTACTAGGGGAAGGAGGGGTTGGTGGGGGTGTGGGGGGGAAGGGAACTTTACACGTTGCATGGTTCAACCGAGATATTCTATTGACTGTATGTAGGATGTTATGAGTATGTTGAGTTGTTTACCTTTGTTATAACAATAAATAAAACTTACATTAAAAAAAAAAAATAAACAAAAAAGCAGAATAAGGTAAAAAAAACGCTGAGTAGATCAGTTTTGTTGGAGTAAAAAGAAGGTATTGATTGGAACTTGGTTTTTGAACCATTTTTGGTTTTACCATAAGTGTGTATAATATATTTATATACACCTTTGATAGTTTTACCCCTGATGCAGCCTGAGGGCATAACGTGGCCATGTCGGGTATTGTTCCAATAAACCTTTTTGAGCTTATTCTGCTTTTCTGTTTGTTTATGCTTTTGTGCAAACAGTTTTGTTCCTTTTTTCTTTGCTTCATTCAAATAATAATACTTTCCTACAATACAGCTTACCCTATAGCTGAGGAGCAAGATATCTAGGTGGGAACAAGATGGATAGTACAGGGTTAGTTGGGATAAATAAGACAGGTGGCTATATTCAACTCAAGTTCTTTGTACAGTTAAACAAGAGATAAGGAACTGGTCTAAGTTACAGTGGGTGTTGCAAACCAGTCCAAGTGCAGAATGAGTGTAGGGTCAGTCACCTTATGTATTAAAGGCTTGGGAGAAGAGCCAGGCTTTCACCTGCTTCGTGAAGCAGGCGCGTAGCCAGACCTCATGGTGGGAGGGGGCCAGAGCCCGAGGCTGGGGACACATTTTGAATGCCGCCTCGCCGCCCCCACCGCCATGCCCCTCCCACCACCTCGCCTCACCCCACCGCCTCGCCTCACCTCCTTGCCACTTCCCCCGCAAAAACAAATACCTTTGCTGGGGGGGGGTCCCCAACCCCCTCCAGCTGAAGCCTTCTTCAGCACCGGTCTCCGACGCAGCCACGTTCACTGCCCTGCTCTTCTTTCTTCTTGCTCCTCCTGTGCACGCTAACGCGTCGGCATGCACAGGAGGAGCAAGAAGAAAGAAGAGCAGGGCAGCGAACGCGGCTGCGCCAGAGACCGACGCTGAAGAAGGCTCGTCTGACAGGGGTTGTGGACCCCCCGCCAGCCAAACCAGGGGCCCGGATGAAATTTGCAGGGGCCCAGGTCCCCATAGCCCCCGTAGCTATGCCCTTGTCAGGTCTTCATCTGCCGTCATTTACTATGTTACTCTTTGGGGTTCTACATGGAATGTTGCTACTCATTGGGATTCCGGAATCTTGTAACTCTTTAGGATTCCAGAATCTTCAGAACTTTTAGTACAAGAACAGTGCTGGGCAGACTTCTACGGTCTGTGCCCTGAGAAAGGCAAGGACAAATCAAACTCGGGTATACGTATAAAGTATCACATACCATGTAGAATGAGTTTATCTTGTTGGGCAGACTGGATGGACCGAACAGGTCTTTATCTGCCGTCATTTACTATGTTACTCATTTTAAGCTGTGTGATGGATAGTTCATTCTGCTTTTATCAGTCAAATTAACCGCTGTGATGCTATCCTGTACAAAATAATAGATAGGTCAAAATGCAGTATTGCTGGGGTTATTTCAGGACTCCCCAGGTGGAAAGGGGCCTGGCTGCTGGTTGTCAGGTCCACTGGTTGCCAATTACATGTAGTGTCGGATTTCTGTAAAACTCTGCAAGGTATCGGGCTGCATTAATTACAATCCAGTTAGGGCTGGGAAAAGCTTAAGAAAAGGCTTTGATGTTAATTGCACCGACTGCTCTACAGATGCACCTGGTAAGGTCTTTTCTGTTGAGGCTTCTCAGCTTTGGAAGACGATCCCATCTGAGCTTAGATACAGTTTAGTGTAGCAGACCTCTCAATTTGGCAGGTCTGAGAGAAACCCCAGAGGCAGGTTCATAACAAATATAGTAGGGTCTATGACCAAAAGTGTTCTCCAACTCTCATCTCACGGTACAGACCATTAAGGGTTCCCTGATAATTATTTATTTATGTTACATTTGTGCCCCATGCTTTCCCACTCATGGCAGGCTCAATGCAGCTTACATGGGGCAATGGAGGGTTAAGTGACTTGCCCAGAGTCACAAGGAGCTGCCTGTGCCTGAAGTGGGAATCAAACTCAGTTCCTCAGGACCAAAGTCCACCACCCTAACCACTAGGCCACTCCTCCACTGTTGCTACTATTTGAGATTCTACATGGAATGTGTGTGTTGCTATTCCAACATTCCATGTAGAAGTCAGCCCTTGCAGATCACCAATGTGGCTGCGCAGGCTTCTGCGAGTCTGACGTGCCAGGACGTCAGACTCACAGAAACAGAAGCCTGCACAGCCTTCTACATGGAATGTTGCTATTCCACTAGCAACATTCCATGTAGAATCTCCAATAGTATCTATTTTATTTTTGTTACATTTGTACCCTGCGCTTTCCCACTCATGGCAGGCTCAATGCGGCTTACATGGGGCAATGGAGGGTTAAGTGACTTGCCCAGAGTCACAAGGAGCTGCCTGTGCCTGCAGTGGGAATCGAACCCAGTTCCCCAGGACCAAAGTCCACCACTCAAACCACTAGGCCACTCCTCCACTCTGGAATAACAGTTTGTCAGAGTAATCAAAAGGCCACTAGGAGACTGCTTATGGTTTAGAATAAAAAGTCCCTCTCCAGTAATATACAAGAGAAGCATGAAAACAAAGTGAGATAGTTGTAGAACAAATCAAACCGTTTCATTAGAGTCATAAGTCTGAGTCTCCCCTGAATTGTGTTCTCCACCTCCGACAAGCATCTCTCCCATTCTCAAAGGCTGACTCTTGATTTAAAAAGAAATTCATTATTCCTTCTTATGGTATCTCTAACCACCTTTGTTGGTCTGAAGCCTCTGTTTTCTTTCTCCCCTGGTGGCAACAGTTCTTCTGTGCTCTGTTTTCCTTCCTGTTCACTCTGTGGATCAGACTGGTAATGATCAGTCTCTTTGGGAACAAACTTCTCTCCTCCAGTATGGACCGGCCTGAGAACAGCCCGTACAACAGGGAGCTAAGGTTCAGATGGGCCCTAGCATAGGCGATCGGTGGCCCAACTGTTTGGGGAGGCTAAAGGGGGCGGGGTTAGGGGTGGGGCCAGGGGTGGAGCTTAAATCCATAATTGTCTGATAACACACAGAAAAAATAAATAACAGAAAAAAAAAATAAAAATAAAAGTCACAATACCTTTTATTAACTTTAGATATTAGATATGTATCATATGTCAAAGAATAAAGTGGTTGCTCAAAGCATATTCTAAGCACAATCGCTCAACTGCAAAACACTATGCACAACTTTGTGCAAAAACACACTCTGAACCTTACTGTACCTTAAATATTACACTGAGCAGAACCTAATACACCAATATACCACCCATACGGAAAATGCAGACCGTCAACAATATGAAACAAGGCATCATATCATCACAATTCTCATGTAGAACCACAAAACACCCTAATTCATGTTTAATGTGGGATAAAATGCCATAAGTAAGTAAATAAATATAAACTTTTAATGTTGAGCACCTGATTCTCAAAGTGGACCTATTCCAAACACTATAATGAAAATAAAATGATCTTTTCTACCTTTGTTGTGTAGTGAGTTTTTCTGATCATGCTGGCCCAGTATGATTCTGCTGCTATCAGTCCTCAGTGCAGGTCAGGAAGTCATCCTCGTTAAATATCTCCCTGGCAACCCAGGACACCTCCAGCCAACCCCCCCTCTCCCAGCAGTAAGGTAAACAAACCATAAACCAATTTCTACAACTGATTACACAAGGCTAGAGGGCTTTCACTGCAGCTCCTGCTGTGAGGATGGAGGTAAATCAACAATTTAAACTCCTCAGCACAGCAGGGGAAGGCTTAGCCTCTCCAAGCCTCTTATACCGGGCGGGCGCCTATGGGCCCTAGAATGGGATAACCCATCTACTGTGATTCTGTATGCTGTTCTGGACTTCCAGGGAGGAAGGGATTCCTTCTAGCTAAAACCCCCTCTGAAGGCATAAGACAGGGCTTCTCCGCTAACTTAGAAATTTGTGGTTCCCTCCAAAAGCTTAAGATCAAATCCTATTGGGCAACTTTCCCAGAATAGACCTCCTTCTATTCAAATTTGATTGGCACATTACTGGAGCAGAGGCCCAGAATTTTCTTCCTGCCACTGTAAAGGCATAACACACACAAAAAAAGAGGCAGGTGCATCACACAAGAAAACCAAAGAAAATCAAGATTGCACAAATCCAAAAAAAAAAACCCAATAAAGAAAAATGATTTTAAAAGATAATTTCATCGATAAAAACTGATCACATACCCCAAGGTGACCACTTTTTGTCTTAAATGGCTGCATCAGGGATACACAAGTTCCTGTGTGTTGTTGTATTGCTGGTTTAATCAAGTATTGATAATGAACTTGACTAGGCTGCAACCAAAACTATAAATCCACTCTTCCACCACTGTGTCAGATATAACTGGTTGGTATCGTGGCAAATTGCCGACTGTCCAATTTTTTATTTATGATGCTTGTATTGATCACAAAGGACTGTAACTTGCACAGAATGGCAGGTGTGGCTGTGGTTGCCTTGTTGAGCAGACTGGCTGGACCATGTGGAGTAGTAGAGGAGTAGCCTAGTGGTTAGTGCAGCAGACTTTGATCCTGGGGAACTGGGTTGGATTCCCACTGCAGCTCCTTGTGACTCTGGGCAAGTCACTTAACCCTCCATTGCCCCTGGTACAAAATAAGTACCTGAATATATGTAAACCGCTTTGAATGTAGTTGCAAAAACCTCAGAAAGGCAGTATATCAAGTCCCATTTCCCCCTTTCCCTTATGACATCACAATATCAGAAGTGAGCCAAGTATTGGGCAATCAAGCCATTGTGACATCACTGATGAGGTTGGCTCAGGCATTGGTGGAATGAGGCATTATGACATCACAGTATCAGCTCCAGTGGAGGAGTAGCCTAGTGGTTAGTGCAGTGGACTTTGATCCTGGGGAACTGAGTTGGATTCCCACTGCAGCTCCTTGTGACTCTGGGCAAGTCACTTAACCCTCCATTGCCCCTGGTACAAAATAAGTACCTGAATATATGTAAACCGCTTTGAATATAGTTGCAAAAACCTCAGAAAGGCAGTATATCAAGTCCCATTTCCCTTTCCCTATTTGAGATTCTACATGGAATGTTGCTACTATTGGAGATTCTAGATGGAATGTTGCTACTATTGAGATTCTGTTGCTACTATTTGAGATTCTACATGAAATGTTAATGTTGCTATTCCACTAGCAACGTTCCATGTAGAAGCCTGCCCTTACAGATCAGCAACGCGGCTGCGCAGGCTTCTGTTTCTGGGAGTCTGACGTCTTGCACATATGTGCAGGACGTCAGACTCACAGAAACAGAAGCCTGTGCGAGCCTGAGCGGCCGCATTGCTGATCTGCAAGGGCAGGCTTCTACATGGAATGTTGCTAGTGGAAGAATAGCCTAGTGGTTAGTGCAGTGGGCTTTAATCCTGGGGAACTGAGTTCCATTCTACTGCAGCTCCTCGTGACTCTGAGCAAATCATTTAACCCTCCATTATCCCAGGTACAAATAAGTACCTGTATATAATATGTAAACCACTTTGAATGTAGTTGGTAAAACCTCAAAAAGGTAGTATATCAAGTCCCATTTCCCTTTCCCTATTTGAGATTCTACATGGAATGTTGCTACTATTGAGATTCTGCTGCACCTATTTGAGATTCTACATGGAATGTTGCTATTCCACTAGCAACATTCCATGTAGAAGCGAATAGCAACATTCCATGTAGAAGCCTGCCCTTACAGATCAGCAACGCGGCTGCGCAAGCTTCTGTTTCTGTGAGTCTGACGTCCTGCACATATGTGCAGGACGTCAGACTCACAGAAACAGAAGCCTATGCGGCCACGTTGCTGATCTGCAAGGGCAGGCTTCTACATGGAATGTTGCTGGTGGAGGAGTAGCCTAGTGGTTAGTGCAGCAGACTCTGATCCTGGGGAACTGGGTTTGATTCCCACTGCAGCTCCTTGTGACTGTTTTGCAGCGCTGCGTATACCTTGTAGCGCTATAGAAATGCTAAATAGTAGTAGTAGTAAGTCACTTAATCCTCCATTGCCCCTGGTACAAAAATAAATACTGCTTTGAATGTAGTTGTAAAAACCTCAGAAAGGCAGTATATCAAGTCCCATTTCCCTATTGGAGATTCTAGGAGTTAGGAGTTACGGATCAAGAAAGGGATCTGGGTGTCGTCGTCGATGATACGCTGAAACCTTCTGCTCAGTGTGCTGCTGCGGCTAGGAAAGCGAATAGAATGTTGGGTGTTATTAAGAAGGGTATGGAGTCCAGGTGTGCAGATGTTATAATGCCGTTGTATCGCTCCATGGTGCGACCGCACCTGGAGTATTGTGTTCAGTACTGGTCTCCGTATCTCAAAAAAGATATAGTAGAATTGGAAAAGGTACAGCGAAGGGCGACGAAAATGATAGTGGGGATGGGACGACTTTCCTATGAAGAGAGGCTGAGAAGGCTAGGGCTTTTCAGCTTGGAGAAGAGACGGCTGAGGGGAGATATGATAGAAGTGTATAAAATAATGAGTGGAATGGATCGGGTGGATGTGAAGCGACTGTTCACGCTATCCAAAAATACTAGGACTAGAGGGCATGAGTTGAAGCTACAGTGTGGTAAATTTAAAACGAATCGGAGAAAATTTTTCTTCACCCAACGTGTAATTAGACTCTGGAATTCATTGCCGGAGAACGTGGTACGGGCGGTTAGCTTGACGGAGTTTAAAAAGGGGTTAGATAGATTCCTAAAGGACAAGTCCATAGACCGCTATTAAATGGACTGGAAAAATTCCTCATTTTTAGGTATAACTTGTCTGGAATGTTTTTACGTTTGGGGAGCGTGCCAGGTGCCCTTGACCTGGATTGGCCACTGTCGGTGACAGGATGCTGGGCTAGATGGACCTTTGGTCTTTCCCAGTATGGCACTACTTATGTACTTATGTACTTATGTAGATGGAATGTTGCTACTATTGAGATTCTGTTGCTACTATTTGAGATTCTACATAGGATGTTCCTATTGGAGGAGTAGCCTAGTGGTTAATGCAGTGGGCTTTTATCCTGGGGAACTGGGTTCAATTGCCACTGCAGCTCCTTGGGACTCTGAGCAAGTCACTTAACCCTCCATTATCCCAGGTACAAATAAGTACCTGTATATGATATGTAAACCACCTTGAATGTAGTTGGGAAAACCACAGAAAGGCAGTATATTAAGTCCCATTCCCTGAGTGGAGGAGTGGCCTAGTGGTTAGGGTGGTGGACTTTGGTCCTGGGGAACTGAGGAACTGAGTTCGATTCCCACTTCAGACACAGGCAGCTCCTTGTGACTCTGGGCAAGTCACTTAACCCTCCATTGCCCCATGTAAGCTGCATTGAGCCTGCCATGAGTGGGAAAGCGCAGGGTACAAATGTAACAAAAATAAAATAGATACTATTGAAGATTCTACATGGAATGTTGCTATTCCACTAGCAACATTCCATGTAGAAGGCTGTGCAGGCTTCTGTTTCTGTGAGTCTGACGTCCTGCACGTACATGCAGGATGTCAGACTCACAGAAGCAGAAGCCTGCGCGGCCACATTGGTGATCTGCAAGGGCCGACTTCTACATGGAATGTTGCTAGTGGAATAGCAACATTCCATGTAGAATCTCAAATAGTAGCAACAGTGGAGGAGTGGCCTAGTGGTTAGGGTGGTGGGCTTTTATCCTGGGGAACTGAGTTCAATTCCCACTGCAGCTCCTTGTGACTCTGGGCAAGTCACTTAACCCTCTATTGCCCCATGTAAGCTGCATTGAGCCTGCCATGAGTGGGAAAGTGCAGGGTACAAATTTAAAAAAAATAAATTTCCCCTTTCCCTTTATTTGCTGTCATGCACTATGTTACTTCCTGTGCAAGGTAGTTTCTGCAGTTGTCACCAATAAAAACATCAAGCACTTGAAAGCTTGTCCTTAGCAGACAGCAATTTGGCTAAGCATATTTTGGCAGCCTGCTACATTAGAGTATGCCAGCTTCAGGAAACCTTACTGAAAGGGTTAAATAATTTCAAGTTAAAAGAATCAATAATAGTTCATTTGAGAGGGGTAAGAGAAAGAGCCTTTGAGGGGTCTGCAGGAGTGATCCCACAACGAAGGCACTGGAGTCGACTGGCGCTGAAGAAGACTCTTTGGTTGGTGGGGTTTTGGGGACCCCGCCAGCAAACAAGGTACCTGATGTGGTGGCAGGGAGGGGGGGTTGCAGTTGCGGCGGCGGTCCAAAGTGGCGGGGGGGTCGGCGGTGGGGGGGGGTCGGTGGCGGGGGAGGCGGCTAAACAGTGCCCCTCACCTCGGGCTCTGGCCCCCCCCCTCCCGCCGAGGTCTGGCTACGCCCCTGGGTCTTGGGTATCTTCCTGTAACATTTTTGGAACTGTTCAGTTGCATCGTGGTCAGCTCATTCACCCTTCTAAAGTGAATAAAGGGAAGACCAGCTACAACTGATAATAGTTGTGTGCTCTGTCCAGTGGCGTTCCTAGGGGGGGGGGTGGGTGGGTGCGGTCTGCCCCGGGTGCACGGCGCCGGGGGGGGGGGGGGGGGGGTGCCGCGCGCGCCTGTCCTCCGTTGTTCCATGCTTCTCT
This sequence comes from Microcaecilia unicolor, assembly GCF_901765095.1. Taxonomy (NCBI): domain Eukaryota; kingdom Metazoa; phylum Chordata; class Amphibia; order Gymnophiona; family Siphonopidae; genus Microcaecilia; species Microcaecilia unicolor. The sequence goes on from NW_021963850.1 coordinate 504,301, forward strand.
GCCTCGGAACAGGTTACTTCCTGTTCTGGGGCAGAGAAGCATGGAACAACGGAGGACAGGCGCGCGCGGCACCCCCCCCCCCCCGGTGGCGTGCACCCGGCGGGGGGGGGTGGGTTCCTTCGTGGGGGTGTCCTTTCACCGGGGGGGAGGGTCCGCGCTGCATCGGGGGGGGGCGCTGCACCCGGGGGGGGGCGGGGCGCATCAGCCCCCCTGGAACGCCACTGGCTCTGTCTACAGAGGATTTTGGTATTGGTGGTGTAGAGGAACCCTAGTAGAACCATTATCTTTTGTGCATCCCGTGAATCATGCAAATGGAATTGAATCCGAGACCTTGGTGAATATCCAGCTTCGGAAGTCTGCTGTTAAGGCCACTGTTTTCATGTGTTTCTAGTTTGGTAACTCTATGCTCAAAAAGTACATATATTTTACCGCATGTTTAAACTCTGGGTTTGCCAATTCAACAAATAACTTGATTGCATTGTGTGCTGTTCCCTTTCTCTGTTGAATGAATAAGCCTTCCAGAAGCACTGTTTGCCTTTCCTATTTAAGACAACAGATCTTATCTCTTAGATCTTGGCCTTGCAGCCATTTGGGTGGGAGGGTGCAGCGGTATTAGGTTGTGTGGCAACTGTCATCTCTGTTTAAATAAGACACAAGACATAAGCATCGCCACACTGGGTCAGACCAAAGGTCCATCTAGCCCAGCACCCTGTCTCCGACAGTGGCCAATCCAGGTCACAATCACCCGACAAGATCCACGGAACAAAGCATTTTGTACTGCTTGTCCCAGGAATAGTGGACTTTTCCTGGGACAAGCAGTACAAGTGTGCCGAAATATTGCAGAAGTCCCCAGAGGCTCTCACTGATGACCCTCCAACTGGTGCTCATCTCATTTCAAGAGAATTGAATTTATTGCCATGCCTATGCCTGTTCCTCCTTTGAAATATAAATGTAATTGCATGACTACATACAAAAAAAAATAATCTAATATAATAATTTGCTCCTGCAGCGTTCCAACGTGTCTACCTGAGATGGTTACGAACGCAGTGAGAGACATTGGAACGTTGCAGGAGCAGCTTCAGCCGAACTTCCTCCACCCACAACGCGGGAGCCACTTTAGCTCTCCATCGCCACTGCACCCGCGCTACCAGTTCGCACCACCATCTCCACCCAGGGCTGCCGAGAGACGTGGCCGGGCCCGGGGCAAGGCTGCCCCCGGGGCCCCGCCCCTGCCGCCCTCGCCACCACGCTCCCTGAGGTCACCGCTTCCGCCACCCCCCTCCCCCCGAGGTCACCACCGCTTCCCCCCCCCTCCATCCGCCACCGGGCCGGGCCCCCTGCATTGAAATCGCAGTCTCACCTCCGTGAAAGCAGCGCTTCAGCAGCAGAACGCCTCCCTTCGGCCCTCCTTCCCTCCTTGTGTCCCACCCTCGCGGAAGTTGCGTCAGATGAGGGCGGGACAGGGAGGGAAGGAGGCCCGAAGGGAGGCGTTCAGGACGTCCAAAATTTGGACGTTTCTGTGACGGGGCAGTTGAGGACATTCAAATTTTGGACGGTTCGGCAATGGCCAGTTAAGGACGTCCAAAATTGGATGTTTCCATGAGAAAGACATCTTTCTCATAGAAACATCCAATTTTGGACGTCCTTAACTGCCCATTGCCGAAACGTCCAAAATTTGGACGCCCTCTACTGCCCCATCACAGAAACGTCCAAATTTTGGACGTCCTCAACTGCCCCGTCGCTATACCACCGACACCCCCTTGAAATTTGGCCGTCCCTGCAACTGATGGGAAAAGGGGGGAATTGATGTGGAAGTGAGTGCCCACACACTGTCTCACACACACACCCATTATGTGCCCTGATTTTTGGTAATGGTTCTGTTAACAACATGATTGCAATTACATCATCATTATCCTAGCGCCCGTTTCATTTCTTCCAGAAACGGGCCTTTTTTATTAGTGTATAATCTAGCATAGGGCAGTACGGGTGTCTGCGGAGATTTCCGGAGCTTCTACTTTAAGCAATATGATTTTTTACTCACGTCTGACCTCAGTAGTTGCCAGGTAGAGCTCTCCCTAGAACATAGACGTTACACCCTCTTCCAGAAGGAAGGAGGAACTAGTGACTTAGGCCCCCTTTGACTAAAGCACGCTCACGTTTTTAGCGCGCTCTCAAATTGGGCGTGCACTAAAGGTAAAGAGACACCAATGCATTCCTCTGGGCGTCTCTAATGTTTAGACTGCGCCCAATTTTAGTGCATTCTAAAAATGTGAGCGCGCCTTAGTAAAAGGGGGCCTTAATTTTGTAAACAGAGGGAGGAGAAAGTTCTAGAAGGGAACTATCCCTAAGTATTAAACCCTGTATTCTATTTTCATAGCTGTCTTTACCTAGTTTTCTTCCCCAGCTGTTGACCATATGCAAAAGAGGAGTGGCCTAGTGGTTAGAGCACCAGTCTTGACATCCATAGGTGGTTCGTTCGAATCCCTGCTGCTGCTCCTTGTGATCTTGGGCAAGTCACTTAACTCTCCATTGCCTCAGGTACAAACTTAGATTGTGAGCCCTCCTGGGACAGAGAAATATCCAGAGTACCTGAATGTAACTCACCTTGAGCTACTACTGAAAAAGGTGTGAGCAAAATCTAAATAAATAAAGATTCTAGAATTCTAAAGAATAACAAGATTCCATGCAGAATTTCAAAGTGTAGCAACATTTCATGTAGAACCCCAAAGAGTAACAAGATTCTTTGGGGTGGAGGAGTGGCCTAGTGGTTACAGCACCAGAAATCCCACTGCTGCTCCTTGTGATCTTGGGCAAGTCACTTAACCCTCCATTGCCTCAGGTACAAACGTAGATTGTGAGCCCTCCTGGGACAGAGAAATATCCAGAGTACCTGAATGTAACTCACCTTGAGCTACTACTGAAAAAGGTGTCAGCAAAATCCAAATAAACAAAAAAAAAAAAGAAAGACGTAGCCATCTTGTCTCAGCAAGGTTTCAGACTTTTATATCGTGCTACCGTAGAAGATATAAGGAAATCAAGGAGTGATTCAGAAGGAGACAAAAGCCACATAAGGATCTGCCCTCTTGGATGCCTGAGTGAACTGGGAAACCTTTACATTTCCTTCTAAGATATTAAGGAGAAAGGAGAGACGGGGCTACATGTGTGTTTTCCGGTAAGGTGACCTGGATTTTTCCCATTCATTGGTGGTCCAAGAACATCTACTGAGCTCAAGGAAACTTTACCATCAACATCTACAGGGTTCCTCAGGATTAAAGCACGTGTAATTCAATTGGGCCAAAATACTATGTACCTCCTAGGTTGCTAAGGTCCTCCTAAGAAGCATCCCTAGCCACACCTTCTCCAAAGGACACCTGCCAGCAAGCCTTCTCTGGAACAGGCAGGGCCGTCGAGAGACTGGGCCGGGTCTGGGGCAAGGCTGCCCCCGGGGCCCCGCCCTCTCCACCCCCGAGGTCGCTGCCACCGCTCCCCTCCCTCCACCCCCCCCCCTGAGGTCACTGCCACCACTCCCCCCCTCCACCCGCCACTGGGCCAGTCCCCCTGCATTGAAATCACAGCGCCTCTCACCTCCGTGTGAAAGCGCTGCAGGCAGCAGATCGCCTCCTTCCCTCCTTGTGTCCCGCCCTCACGGGTTACGTCAGATGAGGGCGGGACACAGGGAGGGAAGAAGGCGATCTGCTGCCTGCAGCGCTTTCACACTGAGGTGAGAGGCGCTGTGATTTCAATGCAGGGGGCCAGGGCGGGTGGGACTGCGGCACTGGGCCCCCCTTGGAGGCCCGGGCCCAGGGAATTTTGTCCCCCCCCCCCTTTCGGCGGCTATGGGAACAGCCCCTATGCCCTGGAACGTATTCCCAGAAAGGCTTCTCTACACACAAGATGTTCTCTGCTTCAAGAAGCAGGTGAAAGCCTGGCTCTTCTCCCAAGCCTTTAACGGAAGGGGCAGCTAACTTGCTAGTCACGCACACAAGGACTAACCCTGGCTACTTCTACTTCTACATCCAGTTCAAGCTTCTCCTACTAACCTACAAATGCACTCAATCTGCAGCCCTTCATTACCTCTCTACCCTTATCTCCCCTTACGCTCCTGCCCGAAAACTCCGCTCACAGGACAAATCCCTCCTCTCTGCACCCTTCTCCACCACCACCAATTCCAGGCTCCGCCCTTTCTGCCTCGCCTCTCCCTATGCTTGGAATAAACTTCCTGAGCCCATACGCCAAGCCCCCTCCCTGACCATCTTCAAATCCTTGCTCAAAGCCCACCTCTTCAATGTTGCCTTTGGCACCTAACCACTATACCTCTATTCAGAAATCTAGACTGCCCCAACTTGACATTTCGTCCTTTAGATTGTAAGCTCCTTTGAGCAGGGACTGTCCCTCGTTGTTAAACTGTACAGCGCTGCGTAACCCTAGTAGCGCTCTAGAAATGTTAAGTAGTAGTAGTAGTACTACTACTACTTAGCATTTCTATAGCGCTGCCAGGGTTACGCAGCGCTGTACAAGTTTAAACACGGGGAGGGACAGTCCCTGCTCAAGAGAGCTTACAATCTAACGGTAATAGACTACGCAGTCAGTGTAGGTAACAGGAATGGGGAAGGTGGTTAGGCGCCAAAAGCAAGGGAGAAGAGATGGGCCTTGAGTAAGGACTTGAAGATGGGCAGGGAGGGCGCATGGCGTATGGGCTCAGGAAGTCTGTTCCAGGCATAAGGTGCTGCGAGGCAGAAGGGGCGGAGTCTGGAGTTAGCGGTGGTGGAGAAGGGTACAGATAGGAGTGATTTGTCCTGAGAGCGGAGGTTACGGGTGGGAACATACGGGGAGAGGAGGGTAGAGAGGTAATGGGGGGCAGCAGATTGAGTGCACTTGAAGGTCAATAGAAGAAGCTTGAACTGTATACGGTAGTGGATTGGGAGCCAGTGAAGCGACTTGAGGAGGGGGGTGATATGAGAGTATCGGTTCATGCGGTAGATAAGACGTGCGGCGGAATTTTGGACAGATTGAAGGGGGGATAGGTGGCTAAGCGGGAGGCCAGCGAGGAGAAGGTTGCAATAGTCAAGACGAGAGGTAACGAGTGAGTGGACGAGGGTGCGGGTGGTCTGTTCAGAGAGGAAGGGGCGAATTTTGCTAATATTATAGAGGAAGAAGCGACAGGTCTTAGCTGTCTGTTGGATATGGGCAGAGAAGGAGAGGGAGGAATCGAAGATGACTCCGAGATTGCGTGCTGAAGAGACGGGGAGGATGAGGGTGTTGTCAACAGAGACGGAAAGTGGGGGAAGAGGAGAAGAGGGTTTGGGTGGAAAGATAAGGAGCTCAGTCTTTGCCATGTTCAGTTTCAGATGCCGGTTGGACATCCAGGCAGCGATGTCGGAAAGGCAGGCTGAAACTTTGGCCTGGTTTCAACTGTGATGTCGGGAGTGGAGAGGTAAAGCTGGGTGTCATCGGCATAGAGATGGTACTGGAAACCATGACATGAGATCAACGAGCCAAGGGAAGAGGTGTATATCGAGAAGAGAAGCGGTCCAAGGACAGATCCTTGGGGAACCCCAACAGAGAGCGGGATGGGGGTGGAAGAGGAGCCATTAGAAGATACTCTGAAGGTGCGTTGGGAAAGATACGAGGAGAACCAGGAGAGGACGGAGCCCTGGAACCCAAATGAGGACAGTGTGTCAAGAAGTAAATTATGATTGACGGTGTCAAAGGCGGCGGATAGGTCGAGGAGGATGAGGATGGAGTAATGGCCTTTGGATTTGGCGAGGAACAGGTCATTGCAGACTTTAGAGAGTGCTGTTTCTGTCGAGTGTAGTGGGCGAAAGCCAGATTGAAGCGGGTCGAGGACAGCCTGAGAGGAGAGGAAGTCAAAGCAACGGCTGTGGACAGCACGCTCAAGTAGTTTGGAGAGGAAGGGTAGAAGAGAAATGGGGCGGTAGTTGGAGGGACAGGTTGGGTCAAGTGATGGTTTTTTGAGAAGTGGTGTGACTACTGCGTGCTTGAAGGTGTCAGGGACAGTAGCAGTGGAGAGAGAGAGGTTGAGGATGTGACAGATTGAGGGGATAACTGTAGGAGAGATGTTGGTAAGCAGATTGGTGGGAATGGGATCCGAGGAACAGGTGGTGCACTTGGAGGAAGAAAGAAGGCGAGCAGTTTCCTCTTCGGTGATCTCAGGGAAGGAGGAAAAGGAGGCCGGGTTAGGTTGGTTGAGGGAGTGGGTTAAGAAGTCACAGGGAGGAGAAGGCTTGGAAGTGAATTCAAGGTTGATCTTCTGCACTTTATCGCGGAAGTGGTCAGCTAGTGATTGAGGAGAGAGTGAGGGAGGGGTGGGAGCGGAGGGTACTTTAAGTAGGGAGTTGAGGGTGGCAAAGAGGCGACGAGGGTTGGAGCCAAGAGAATTGGTTAATTGAGAATAATATTCCTGTTTGGCAAGGAATAGGGAGGATTGGAAGGAGGATAGCATGAATTTGTAATGGGTGAAGTCTGATAGGGTGCGAGATTTCCTCCAGAGTCGTTCAGCAGATCGGGTGCAGGAGCGAAGGTAACGGATGCAGGGGGTTAACCAGGGCTGCGGATTAGTGCGCTTAGTGGGGCGAGAGACAGATGGTGCTAGGGTATCCAGAGCGGTGGAGAGAGTTTCATTGTAGGTAGAGACAGCCGTGTCGACAGATTCAGAAGACGAGATGGAAGGGAAGAGATTGGAGATGTGGGAGGATAGGGTAGGGGGGTCGACAGCTTGGAGATTCCTGAAAGGCGTGGTTATAGTTGGGCGAGGTTGAGGGGGAGGGTGATGAAGTGTGAGGGTAATTAGGTGATGATCTGAGATAGGAAGGACTGAGGTGCAGAAATTGGAAGGTGAGCAGGAAGAGACGAGAACGAGGTCGAGACAATGGCCATCACGGTGAGTAGGGGTGGTAGAGCATAGTCGGAGGTTAAAGGAGGATATCAGAGCAAGGAATTTAGAAGCGTAGGCATTGGATGGGTTGTCAACGTGAATGTTAAAATCACCAAGAATGAGGGAAGGAGATGCGGGATCAAGAAAGACGGTGAGCCAAGCGTCGAAGTCAGTAAGGAATGAAGAGAGGGGTTTGTCAGGGGGGCGGTAGATGACTGCAACTCTGAGTGGTAATGGATGGAATAGCCGGATGGAGTGAGCTTCGAAGGACGAGAAGCAGTGAGACTGCGGTAGGAGGAGGGGTTGGAAACTACAGGAGGGTGAGAGAAGTAGCCCGACGCCTCCACCGCGGCCATCTGGGCGGGGAGTGTGGGAGAAGAGATAGCCTCCATGACAGAGGGCCGCGACTGAGGCAGAGTCGTCAGGGGAGAGCCAGGTTTCAGTTAGGGCGAGCAGTTGGAGGGAACGAGAGATGAAGAGATCGTGGGTGAAGGGCAGTTTGTTGCCGATCGAGTGGGCATTCCACAAGGCACATGAGAAGGGGAGGGAAGAGGGGGGGAGGAGGGGAATAGGGACGAGGTTGGAGACATCACGGAAGCGTTTGAATGGAAAGGAGGAGGACAGGTGGGGGGGGCCTGGATTAGGGTTAATGTCTCCCGCGGATAGCAGGAGGAGGAGCAAGAGAGTGCGGAGGAGGGTGGGGGAGGTCGGGCGACGAAGGCGACGAAGACGGGGTGCACATAGGAGGAATGGTGAAGGGTTAATGGTAGGAAGGAGATGTTGGAGATTAAGGGCTAGGAAGGAGGAGGGGGACAGGAGAGATGGTGAGGTGGTGAGGGATGCCGTAGCGGGCAGGATGGGAGGGAACACGGGAGGGCAATGGGTTCCAGCGGTAGACAGCGGTAAGGGGAGGGGAAAAAGATTAGGAAGGGACAGGGCAAGGAAGAAGATGTGGACAGGGGCCATAAGTAGTGGTTACAGTGTGACAGGTGTAAGTGTAGTGACAGAGCGAAGAGCCGGAGGCTTGGAATTGGTGGGATTGATGTACTGGAGAGTGGGTAAGTGCGTGGCTGGCAGGTTAGGAGGCAGGCAAGTGTGGCAGTGGCTGCAAGCTTGTAGGCGGGGTGAAGCAGGCTGGTGCGGATGGACAGGAACGAGCAGGGAGAGGCAGGTGGGCTGGAACAAGCAGTGAGGCAGGTAGGTTGACAAGTTAGCAGGTCAGCAGGTAAATCAGTGGGAGACAGGTTAGCGGGCGGGTTGGGGCATGCTGGTGCCGATGGATAGGAATGAGCAGGGAGACGCTGGAGAGCAGGTAAGTTAAGGGCTGACAAGTTAGCAGGCGGGCTGGAGCATACTGATGCAGGAGGACAGGAGTGAGCAGGGAGAAACTGGAGAGCAGGTATGTCAATGGCTGGTGAGTTAGCGGGCTAGTAAGCTAGTAGGCAAGTAAGTCAATGGCTGACAAGCTAGCAGGTTGGCTGGAGCAGCTGGTGCGGATGAATAGGAACGAGCATGGAGAAGCTGGAGCAGGCAGTCTGGAGCAGATGGACTGAGACAGGCAGGGAGAAGCTGGTTCAGGTGGATTGGAACACGCTGGAGCAGATGAGCTGGAGCAGGCAGGCTGGAGCAGGTACTGGAATAAGCAGGGAGAAGCTGGTTCAGGCGGACTGGAACACGCTGGAGCAGATGTGCTGGAGTAGGTAGGCTGGAGCAGGTGTACCGGAGCAAGTAGGCTGAAGCAAGCAAGGAGAAGCTGGAACAGTCGGACTGGAATGCTGGAGCAGGTGTACCGGAGCAAGTAGGCTGAAGCAAGCAAGGAGAAGCTGGAACAGTCGGACTGGAATGCTGGAGCAGGTGTACCGGAGCAAGTAGGCTGAAGCAAGCAAGGAGAAGCTGGAACAGTCGGACTGGAATGCTGGAGCAGGTGTACCGGAGCAAGTAGGCTGAAGCAAGCAAAGAGAAGCTGGAACAGTCGGACTGGAATGCTGGAGCAAACAGGGAAGCTGGATCGGTGGACTGGAACAAGCTGGGATTGGAGCAGGTGTACCGGAGCAAGTAGGCTGAAGCAGATGGGCTGGAACAAGAAGGGAGAAGCTGGAACGCTGGAGCAAACAGGGAAGCTGGATTGGTGGACTGGAACAAGATGGGATCATGCAGACTGGAACGAGCTTGGGGCAGGTGGACTGGAACACACTAGAGCGTTTGGACTGGAACAAGCAGGCTGGAGTAGATGGACTGGAACAAACAAGGGGGACGCTGGAGCAACCAGGGATCGGGCGGACTGGAACAAGATGGGATCATGCAGACTGGAACGAGCTTGGAGCAGGCGGACTGGAACACACTAGAAGCAGGCTGGAGTAGATGGACTGGAACAAACAAGGGGGACGCTGGATCGGCGAACTGGAACAGGATGGGCTCAGGCGGGCTGAAACAAGCTGGGAAACTGGAGGGCCGGAACAATCTGGGGTCAGGCGGACCGGATCGGAACAAGCCAAGCTGGGATCAGGCGGACTGGAACACGGTAGACCGGCTGGATTGCAGCAAGCAGGGGGGAGCTGGATCAGCGGACTGGAAGAAGCTGGAACCGTCAGACTGTAGCAGGCAAGCGGAGAGAGGCAGGTTCGGGTGGACCAGGGAAAGCTGGGGTGTTCTCAGAGCAACTGGAGCGTTAATACTTCCTCCTGATGCAGGGAGATTTGCTGATCCGTGGTGCCTGTGGTGCCTGTGGACTGCTTTGTTGTGCACCGACAGCCCAGTGTGGAAGATTCGCGGTGGAGGCTGACGAAGAGTCATAGAAGGATCAAGAACAATGACGGAGCTGGACCCCAGCTGGGTCAGCTGGGCGGGGGTTCTTGCCGGGCTCATGGCCTTTGCAATCTGTCAGGTTCTCAGGTTCAGAGCCCGCGGGACTGGGCTCTGGAGCAAACGTGAGCCCTTGGGCTGCTGACGAGGAGCGACAGCAGCAGGCAAAACCCACCAACCAACACTGGGTAAACACACCGGCAGGGACTGCAGGCACTGCCCAGCGAACCGGAACACATGGACTGGAATCCCCCGGACTGGAACACACACCGGACCGGAACACACTGGACTGGAGCACACCAGACTGGAACACACACCGGACCGGAACACACTGGACTGGTCCCCCGGACTAGAGGACACAGGACTGGAACACGGGACTGGAGCACCCTGGACTGGTCCACACAGCTTCACCTGCACTTAGCTACTAAACCCCCCAGAAGTTGAGCTCCTGGGTTCGAGTAGCCGACAGGACTTACTGGATACCGGATGACATAGGGACCAGGACTGGAAACAGAAGTGCTCCTAAACCTAAACTGATCTACGTGCTCCCAATCCTTAAACCAGCAGGAGTGTTCCTAACGGTAAACTGACAAAAGGACTTCCTAAGCCCTATACTAAACAGGAGCTCCTAAGCCCTGCTCAAGAAAGGGACTTCCTAAGCCCTAAACTAACAGAGCAGGGTACTAAATACAAAGCTAACACAGGTGCTACTAAGCACCAAGCTACAAGCAGAGCTTTACACTAATAAGCTAAACACAAAACTAAACCAGCTACCTAAGCACTGCTCTAGCAAGCTAGATACAACTAACAAGGTGCTTCCTAAGCACTACTCTGGCAAGCAACCAGAAGAGCTCCTAGCACTAAAAGGGAAGACAGGGGAGCCACAAGGAGGGAAGCTAACACATAAGCCAAAAGTGCTTCTAAAGCACCAAACACCAACAGCAAAGACTGCAATGCTCCCAATAGCACAATCCCAGAAGTACTTCTAACAGCAAACTCTGCAGTGTTCCTAACAACACCAAACCCTGAAGTACTTCTATCAACACCAGAGCTTCCAAAGCCCTACACACAGCAATGCTACCAAAACCAAGAGGGAACAGAAGGGAACCAAAAGGGAAAAGCAGGAAAGCTAAACACACAGTCACCAGTGCACACTGCACTAACACTAACCTGGCCCTTAGCAAAAGCAAGCAGGGAAACTAGACACAATGTCAGAAGTGCACACTGCACCACCCTACCTACAGCAAACACCACTGTTGCAAAGGCAGTACAATAGTAGGCCTTGCTTACTGCATGAGCTAAGATCAGTTGATGCATCTGATCCGACTGCGTGCACAATTTTTCATGTTTATGTTCGAAAGGAAGCACATTGAGGGTATTTGAATAACAGGCCTCCTAAATTGTGTAAGAAAACAGCAAGGCCGAAGGTCCACTAGATCCAACGTGGGAAACAAAAGGAAAGCAGACCTTATGAAGAAAGACAGTCTTTATTGATTGATAATAGCTCCCAGGAGTGGAGGAAAGGGAAAGGGGATGGGACTTGATATCTCGCCTTTCTGTGGTTACAATCAAAGTGGTTTACGTATTATATTCAGGTGCTTATTTTGTACCTGGGGCAGTGGCGTAGGAAGGGGGGGGGCGGGAGGGGCGGTCCGCCCCAGGTGCACGCGCTCGGTGGGGTGCCGGCCCCACTGGTTCCCTGCTCCCTCTGCTCCGAAACAGGTTACTTCCTGTTCTGGGGCAGAGAGAGCAGGGAACCAGCGGGGCCGACGCAGCTCCAAGTGACGTGCACTCAGGGCGGATCGGCCCTCCCGCAGGTAAGAATGCGGTCCGGGGGGGTTCGCTCCAGAGGGGGGGGGGTCGTGCCATGCTGCACCCGGGGGGGGGGGGTGTGCGCAGCGGCGACCTGCCCCGGGTGTCATTAGTCCTCGCTACGGCACTGACCTGGGGCAATGGAGGAGTTAAGTGACTTGCCCAGAGTCACAAGGAGCTGCAGTGGGAATCAAACTCAGTTCCCCAGGACCAAAATCCACCACTCTAACCACTAGGCCACTCCTCCAATATGGCTTATGGACTTTTCTTTTAGGAAGGTATCCAAACCCTTTTTAAACACCACTAAGCTAACTGCTTTTACTACATTTTCTGGCAAAGAATTCCAGAGTTTAATCACACATTGAGTGAATAAATATTTTCTCTGATTTGTTTTAAATGTACTACTTTGTAGCTTCACTGCATGCCCCCTAGTCCTAGTATTTTTGGAAAGAGTAAACAAGCGATGGTCCTGATGACCTGGGTTTGATTCCCACTGCAGCTCCTTGTGACCTTGAGCAAGTCACTTAACCCTCTATTGCCCCAAGTACAAAATGACTTAGATTGTAAGTCCTCTAGGGGCTGCAGTTCACTGCGGATTACATAAAGAGAAACCGAACCATAACTTCCAGGAAGTACATTTGCATTTCAAAATAAAAAGGGCTGGTTAAACATCATAAAATTTCTCAAATAACTAGGATTTTAGAGTTTTATGAAAAATCAAATAATTTGAAATAATTCTAATTTCCAAAGGTAACATGTTCCCTATTGATGCAGCCAGATAATATAATGAGGAATTAAATATAGATTTATATCTACGCCGACAGATAGGAGGGAATTTCAACAATATTAAATTGTGTAGTTCATAAGAAGAATGCCAGTGAAGTAAATTAACTGAAGAAGATAAAAAGGCACTAGCCCTTTAAATATCTTGTAAACAAAAGAACAGCTTAAACTGAGCCCTTTCCTCAACTGGTAGTCAATGTAGCGTCTCCAAAAGTGGAGTAGCTGAATCAAATCTAGAGACTGAAAATATCAGGCATGTTGCAGTATTCTGCAATAATTGTAACCTGTTTACTAAGGTTCATAAACAACCCACATATACAATGTTGCAATAATCCAGTCGACTCAGAACTAATGCCTGAACCAGCAACCTGAATTCCACAAAACCAAAAAATTTGCACATTGCTCTTAGCTTTTGCATAGTATAGAAATAGGTTTGACACAATCAGAGAAAATCAATAGACTATCAACTTAAATTCCTAGGATTATTACTTTTATGCCCCGCGCTTTCCCACTCAAAGCAGGTTCAATGCGGCTTACATAGTAACAGGGATTACAGAGTTTTGATGAAGAAATATAAATTAAGTATAGTAGAATATGAGAAGATTCTCAAAAACAAGACTCCTATCTGAAAATTTTGAGAAAAAAAACCACCCAGGTCCCAGCCATAGAAATTTAGTTCTTTCCCGGTTTAGTTTCAAACGATTGTTGGTGATCCAACAATCATTAAATCTAACACATTCTTTCAACCTATTCAGTGTAGTGGACCAATCTCCAACAATCGGTAATAGCAAAATTGTATCATCTACATATATATAAAATGGTATTTTCAACTGTTTGAGTTCCTGCCCTAAAGGGGAAGGGAAGGGAAATGGGACTTATATACTGCCTTTCTGAGGTTTTTGCAACTACATTCAAAGCGGTTTACATATATTCAGGTACTTATTTTGTACCAGGGGCAATGGAGGGTTAAGTGTCTTGCCCAGAGTTACAAAGAGCTGCAGTGGGAATTGAACCCAGTTCCCCAGGATCAGAGTCCACTGCACTAACCACTAGGCTACTCCTCCACTAGCAACAGTCCATGTAGAAGCCTGCCCTTGCAGATCAGCAATGCAGCCGCACAGGCTTCTGTTTCTGTGAGTCTGACATCAGGGACCGTTTTTTCCTGTGCGCCAGTGCCCTTTTTACTGCAGAGGGTAAAAAGTCCCCAGATAGACCTGGCCATACAGTAAGAGGACTCTTGCCGTGTACCCATGCGGTGGGGAGACCTTACCGCCATCCATTGAGGTGGAAATAAGGGCTCCCGCGGTAACCAGAAACAGGTCAGAATCTTCTCGAACATACCTCAACCTACACTATCCTAATTGCAAAGGTCTCAAGTACAAAACCGCCTATGCATCCAACTTCTCCTTCATAGGCAGCCAACTATGGAATGCCCTACCCAGATCCATTCGCTCATTCAACAATTATCTACCCTTCTGGAAATCGCTGAAAACTCATCTATTCAAGCAAGCATACCCAAATGATCTAACCTAATCTTATGTACCCTTTACCCGACACTTAATCACTCAACAACGACTATGACTTGACCACATCTTCCATCAACTCCCCCTATGCTAACCCTCAAACTATTCCCTCCTCCGGCTACTCCCACCCCCTTATCCCTTGCTCATTTCAACCTTCCCCCTCCTGCCTCTTCTACCCTCTTCTTACTTGCCCATCCCACCTATCTGCATATCTCCATCATTATTCTGTTATTCCACAGCCTGTACGCTCTCCGCAATACCTTGTAACCCCTATTACTATGTAAGCCACACTGAACCTGCCTCGAGTGGGAAAGCGCGGGGTACAAATGTAATAAATAACCCAGCGGTAACTGGGCATTGATTACTGCCAAGTTACTGCCGTGCAAGCCATTTCTTGGGATTTTCTTTTTCCCCGGAAATGGCGAACGCTCAGGGCGGAACTACTGCTGGTGGCCATGTTGGTCCGGCAGTACTCACAATTAGCATTCGATAAGCTTGCGTTGGGCTTACTGATGCTTTGTACAAGACCCCCTTAACTAGGGGTGGTCCGACCATTAGGCCACCTGAGGCAGGGACTCTTCAGCAGCGGAATCTCCCCGCTCTTTGGGGAGCGGCATCTCCCCCTTCGCGGTGTTTACCTTGTCACGTTCCAAACCTGGCAGCGATTCCCGTATGCTACAAAGGCAGCTGCAGTAAAAGGAAGAGGCGGGTGCCGGCGGCAGGGCAGCATATGGGAATCGCTGCCGGGTTTGGAACGTGATGAGGTAAACGCTGTGAATGGGCTGGAGGTAGGAAGGGGGGCAGCATCTTAGCATGAGGTGGAGAGTGGCATCTTGGCATGGAGGGGGAAGCATCTTGGCCTGGGGGGGGGTGGCATCCTAGCTCCGCCTCAGACGGCATCTTGCCTTGGGCTGACCCTGCCCTTAACCATCTAAGATAAACCACATAAAGATATATCTGATTGTAATTTTTATGGGGGTAAATATTCAGCCTGGTGGCAGCAGTGGGTTTTTTGGCCACTGGCAGTGTAATGCCTGAATTTTCACTGTTAGGGCCATGTCCAGACACTGGTATGGAATATCCAGGTTTCTGCAGCCGTCTGTTCTCTTATCTGGTTAAGTGCGATGTTCAGCACTTAACTGCCTACGTAAATCTAGATAAAGATAGGACTGAGGGCTAGATGCATCAACCAAACGTTAAAAAATCTAAATCGTAAAAGTGCTTAACGAATTTGAAACAACGAAGAATGCACAAAAAAAAAACAGCTCAGAAGTGTTCGGTGCAGTATTGAAAAGTACAATGTATCAAGCGTACGTTATCCCCGTCGTTAATTTGCTCCTTAAGCATGCGCAGAGCAGCCACAAATGTATTAAACCTACGTCAGACTGGGGCGTGCGAGGGGGGGATCCCGACCTGCAAGCCTTTTAGCTGTCTGATCTAGCAGAAGAGTGCAGTTGAAGATAACTCTAAAAAGAACAACCGACCCTCGTAAATCCCCTTTTGTAACAAAAGACCTCTTTGCAGTTCGTTTACAGTACTGGGAAAATTGGCTTTAGGGGATAGAGTGTTAATTTTCGCTGTTGGAGAAGGGGAGAGACAGGATTTTTAAGCTGCAGGGAGAAGCAGTATGTTTTGTTTTGTAATGATGCAGGGGAAAGCGGAGAGCCACGTGTTTGTATCTCACTTTTCTTTTTAAACATGCTGGCTTGGATTTTTATAGTGCAGGGGGCCTTAACGACAGGTCTGAGCACACGTAAAATTTCTGACGGTAAATGATTCGTTGCAATCATCGGTATGGTTAGTGCATTCCGAATTGTCCACATTTCAATGGTAGTTTCTCCTTTGCATTCCGTTTTCGTTAGCTGCTTGCTTCGTAGGAAAAAGGCCTTTGATGCATGCAACGGTTAGGAATTTCCTTCCTTAAAGGGTTGTTAGAGGGTCATTAAGGTTTAGTGCATCTAGCCCTGAGTTTTTTTTTATACAGTCCGATTTGTCTGATAACTTAGAGGTACTTTTACTAAGCTGCAGTAAACAATGGCCTGCAGTAGTGCATGCGCTGGATCACATTTTACCGCGGTTGGGGAAAAAAAGCTTTTTTAATGGGGGCAGTAAATGGCCGTGTGCTAAAATTAAAGGTAGCATGCAGCTATTTATTTACTTAGTTGTACCCCACATTTTCCCACCTATGTGGCTTACATAGTACGGTCAAAGGCGTTTGCCCAGTCGGTGGATAACAAATGCAAAGTTGTATAGTGATCGTATGAAGTATAAGTGGAGGGTCGGAATGGATGAAGGTTGCGTGTTGTCCTGTTCGATCATAGTCGTGCTGTGTTGGTAGGTGAAGAGGGTTACGTGGGGTCGTTGGGGTAGGCCTTTTTGAAGAGGTTGGTTTTTAGTGATTTCACAGCTTTTGGGAGCCCATTCCATAGTTGTGCGCTTACGTAGGAGAAGCCGGCTGCGTAAGTTGCTTTGTATTTCCGTCCTTTGCAATTTGGGTACTGTAGGTTTAGGTAGGATCTTGATGATCTGACTTTGTTTCTTATTGGTAAGTCTATGGGGTCTGTCATGTATTCTGGGACTACGCCGTATATGATTTTGTGGACTAAGGTGCAGATTTTGAAGATGATCCATTCTTTGATTGGGAGCCAATGCAACTTTTCTCGGAGGGGGGCTGCTGTATTTTGGGCGGTCTGGAGGTTTTTTTATGAGTTGTTCTTTGCAACCCGTGTAGACTCCGTTGCAATAATCTGCATGGCTTAGGACCATTGATTGTATTAGGTATCGAAAAGTTGCTCTTGGGAAGAAAGGTTTTAATCGTTTGAGCTTCCACATTGAATAGAACATTTTCTTTGTTACAGAGTTTACTTGACTGTGGAGGGTAAGGTTACTGCCTGAACCCTTATTACCACCCACCGACCTAGTGGTAAGGGCTCATATGCTGTATGCACGGTACACATGCAGCGCACACCAATGTGGCCATGCTGCCGATTACCGCTGGCAACATCCCACCCCACCCCCACCCCCACCCCCCTGACTGTAGAAAATAGACAAATATTTTCTATCATGGGAAACAATGCATGCCAACTTCGAAATTAGGTGCTACTTTATGTGTATACCTGACCTTGAATTGTATCTGCCATTTTCAGGGCACAGACCGTAGAAGTCTGCCCAGCACTAGCCCCGCCTCCCACCACTAGCTCTGCCACCCAATCTCCGCTAAGCTTCTGAGGATCCATTCCTTCTGAACAGGATTCCTTTGTTTATCCCAAGTATTTTTGAATTCCGTTACCGTTTTCATCTCCACCGCCTCCCGCGGGAGGGCATTCCAAGCATCCACCACTCTCTCCGTGAAAAAATACTTCCTGACATCTTTCTTGAGTCTGCCCCCCTTCAACCTCATTTCATGTCCTCTAGTTCTACCGCCTTCCCATAGTGCCATATGGAGGGACTTGTGCTCGGCTTCCGAATCAGGTCCTCTGTTCCCTGGATTGGCTGGGGACAGAAATGTGGCAGAGGCTACGTTCACAGCCCCTAAGGTTCACTGCCGGGTGGGCACACTAACCAGGCAATAGTGTTGATTTGGTGAAAACTACACGTGCAATAGCACTACCGCTGCTTTCTAAAAGGACCCCTTAGGTTGTTAAATGCCGAATCGTGATATTTAACTACATAAGTGCTGACACCGCCCCCCCGGACCGCCCACAAAATAGCTGGCTTTGTGTTTGACGGTTACTGTTGAGCATCAGCAGATAGCAACCCACAAGTGATTTTACCGGGCAAGAGATTAAACCACTTCAAATATTGACCCCTGTATTTCCTGATGTTTCTAGACGGATCCAAAGTAGGAGAAAGAAATTTCTTCTATATAGATCACACATTTTGGACATGGTGCTAGGGGGTCAGCTGAGATATCTGTGTAAACGTGTTAATTCCTTAAATAATTATACTTAAGTGTTCCGTGAACCATCTCAGTCACAGTTCATTGTGAAGGTAGAGGAGGTTTAGGTCAACCCCCAGTGTTACTTAGAATAAGCATCTGAAAACGTTTCCTTTCTTTGAGATTATTTCTAAAGTTGATACTTGGGTCTCTCCAACGTGGGCTACTTTCAATTATTTTCATTTCTTCTGGTTTGTATCTTTTTGATTGTCACTATTCCTCAATGATCGCTCTCTTTGATGTAAGATTTGGAAATTAATTTTTAAAAAAAGACAATCAGGTTCTTCAATGCAAGTTTAGAAGGTACCAATGTGCATCTACCGCTAGGAGCCATTTTATTTACTGGGATTTATTTTTTGCAAGTTTGTGTTGAATTTGTGTATTTCTATTCCGCCTTTAACCCAAACTATAATTCAGATTACAAGAACAAAACTCCTGTATTTAGAAACAGGTTACATACAGTATATAAATTATAAAGGTTATTGGGGGGGGGGGTGCCGGGGGGGAGAGGGTGAGAAGTGGGTGTTTGGATATATGGGGGGTACATAAAGAAAAGGACAGACCTAAATTGGTAATGTATGGGTCTCTATGATTATGTTGACGGAATTTCCTGTTGTGTAATTGACATTAAGACCTATATTGTACGTTTGTATTTATACTAATAAAAACAAGTTAAACATAAATTATAAAGTTTATACAATGCAGTGCTGTAACATGCATAATACCGCTTTAAAAACTGCATAAGAGAGATGAGATAAGTTGTCAAAGATTGACGGGAATACTATTCCAAAATCTAATACTTTGAAAGCCTGTAAATATGTTCTTTAATAAATTTACAACTTAACGTTTTTCAAAGATGGAAAATCTAACAATGATCATTGTCTACTTCTTGAATGAAATGTAGCACTTGGAACAATCAAAGAATGACTAACAGTATCTGAGTTAAGCCCATATAATCTTTTAAAAGGTAAACAAACAAGTTTAAAAAATATTCAGCTCCCAGTCTTTAACCAGTGCAATTCGCTTAGTAATGGTGTAACTTCTGTATATTTTTAACCTTCCCAAGAACCAGAACGCGGACCTTTCTTACAAGCCCACAATTCTGTTTTAAGCATGCGCTGGGTGAGTCTAGTTTTTGAAGACGATCGAATTTTGATTGGACGGACAGTAGCCGGATTTGATGGGAGTAATTCTGTAAAACTAGACGCTAATATATGTGAATGTTACACCCCTCTATGATTACAATACTAGCATGAACACACATATGCCTACATTAGGATGTAGCCAGCAGTCCCGTTTTAAGGGGGGGAGCGCAGAAGTGGACTGGGGGGCCACTCACCCCCCTCCCCGCCCTGCCAGACAAACGGATCTGCTGCCTAAGCTCCCTCCCCTTCATGCTGCCTCAGAAGTGAGGAAGTCTGTGGCCAGTAACGACACTCCCCAGCATGCTAGTTCATGCGCAAACTGAGCATACATGGGAGGGGCCACGTTGGCGGCTGGAGGCATGCAGCCTACTTCTTTGCTCCTGAGGCAGAATGAGGGGGGACCTGGGCAGTGGATCTCTTTGTCTGGCAGGGCTTTGGCATCCGTGCCAGCCATTCAACAGGTGCCACAGTTTTGGAGGAGGCCTGAGTCAAACGTGGGGGGGGGGGGGGGCAGGTCCCTAAGGTCCCCTCCCATGGCTATGCCACTAGTGTACCTGTCAATATTACTAGTACTACTTATCATTTCTATAGCTCTACTAGACGTACGCAGCGCTGTACACTGGACATGAAGAGACAGTCCCTGCTCAACAGAGCTTACAATCTAATTAGGACAGACAAACAGGACAAACAAGAGATAAGGGAATATTAAAGTGAGGACGATAAAATAAGGGTTCTGAACAAGTGAATAAGGGTTAGGAGTTAAAAGCAGCATCAAAAAGGTGGGCCTTTAGCTTAGATTTGAAGACGGCCAAAGATGGAGATTGACGTACCGGCTCAGGAAGTCTATTCCAGGCATATAGTGCAGCAAGATAAAAGGAATGGAGTCTGGAGTTAGCGGTGGAGGAGAAGGGTACAGATAAGAGAGATTTACCCAATTAATGGAGTTTCCGGGGAGGAATGTAGGGAGAGATAAGAGTGGAAAGGTACTAAGGAGCTGCAGAGTGAATGCACTTGTAAGTCAATAAGAGGAGTTTGAACTGTATGCGGAAACGGATAGGGAGCCAATGAAGTGACTTGAGGAGAGGGCTAATATGAGCATAGCGACACTGGCGGAATATAAGTCTTGCACTAGAATCTTGAACAGATTGAGGGGCTATTCTGTAACTACATGTGTAACTTGAATAGTGTGTAATTTGCAGGTGGGCATGCAGAGGGTGGCATCTGGGCAGAGAGTGGGCGGGAGCACAGTTTTTCAGTTTGCTCAAAGATTACTGTTAAATTACGCACATATCACCAAAACGTAAGCTCTGTGGCTCTCATTACTGCTTGTCTGATTTAACTCCGTTACGCTACTACTACTACTTATACATAGTAACATAGTAGAAGACGGCAGAGAAAGACCTGTACAGTCCATCCAGTCTGCCCAACAAGATAAACTCATATGTGGTACTTTATGTGTATACCTGACTTTGATTTGTATCTGCCATTTCATTTCTGTAGCGCTACTAGATGTACACAGCGCTGTACACTAGACATAAAGAGACAGTCCCTTCTTCACAGAGCGTACAATTTAATCAGGACAAACAAGCAGAACAAATAAGGGATAAGGACAAAGATTAGCAAGATTCCGGAATCCCAAAGAGTAGCAAGATTCCGGAATCCCAAAGACGACTACTACTACTTATTTATATTGTTTATTTGTTACATTTGTATTCCACATTTTCCCACTTTTTTGCAGGCTCAATGTGGCTTACATATAACCGTTAACGGCGTCATTTCTATAGCGCTACTAGACATACACAGCGCTATACACTTGAGCATGAAGAGACAGTCCTTGCTCGACAGAGCTTACAATCTAATCAAGACAGACAAACAGGACAAATAAGGGTTGACAAAGAGCAGCAAGATTCCAGAATCCAATGTAGCAAGATTCTATGCAGAATCCCAAAGAGCAGCAGGATTCCGGAATCCCAAAGACTACTAATCATTTCTGTAGTGCTACTAGACGTACACAGCGCTGTACTCTTGAACATGAAGAGACAGTCCTTGCTCGACAGAGCTTGCAATCTAATTAGGACGGACAGACAGGACAAATAAGGGCTAAGGGAATTACTAAGGTGAGAATGATAAAACATGGGTACTGAACAAGTGAGTAAGGGTTAGGAGTTAAAAGCAGCTGGTATTCTAGAAAGGAAAAGTAGATGTTTATGTTCCCTTATAGAATATGTCCCTACTAGATGCAACTTTTATAGAATTGCCCTCCACACGGGCAAAACTGCACTCAAGTTTTAACCCTTGTGCTAATTAGCTCCTTGTCTATCTAAATATAACATTGGAAAATGTGCAGGAGGATTTCATATGGAGGTCTGGTGTACGTGAGCTCGAGACCACAGTGGTCCCTCCTTCGGTGTCGCCTCTCTGCAGTGGCCCAGCTGCTGTTTCAGACAGTCCTCAGCATTTGCGTAGTTTGAATAAGCTCCCGTCAGCTTGACTCTGTTACTTCCTGCATTACAGAACCAGTGCAAATGTTTGTTCATGTCTGCTGTATGTGCGCACAGGGCACATGTCACACACACACACACAAAAATAAAAAAAAATCCCCATGCATGGATGAATGCTTCACTGGTGAAAAACATTAGAACTATGAATAGAAATTCTGGCATATCAGAAAGAGCCATGCTGGAAGGGGGTAGACGGATAGTCAGCCAGCCTCAGTCCGTTGCTGACCCTCGCAGTGACTGCGGGTAAGTCTCACTTTCTCCTGCTTTCTTGGGAGCTCATGTAGATGGTAGGCTCTGGCTAGATAGTTTTTGCTTCTCTGTATGGTTCGGTACATGATGCCTTGCTTTAATGCACCATGTGCATGCCAGTATATAAGAAAAATGTGTCCTAAAAGGCCGTAAACTCTAGAGAGAGTGATTTAGAACTTAGCTCATGCTCAATGTCAGTGATTAATGTGCCAGTAGTGTAGCATTAAATGCATGCTGTGTTGCATCCACGTTTTGAGAGTGCCTCCATAACTGATTACGTAAGTATTGCCACACTGGGACAGACCAAAGGTCCATCAAGCCCAGCATCCTGTTTCCAACAGTGGCCAAACCAGGTCACAAATACTTGGCGAGATCTCAAAAAGGCTCAATACATTTTATGCTGCTTATCCCCGGATTTTCCCCAAGTCCATTTTAATAATGGTCTATGGACTTTTCCTTTAGGAAGCCGTCCAAACCTTTTTTAAACCCCGCTAAGCTAACCACCTTTACCAATGTGCTGTGCATCTATGCACCTTTATCGCTAATGCCCACATCTGCTTTCATTCTGACAGCCTCTCAGTTACCAGATAACAAACACCTTCCCTCCCACTTTATTCCCTTCCAGGACCAAATCTTTTTAACACACACTGAGGTTTCCGCTCTGCAGCTATTGAAAACCCCATTCCACCCTCATCAGCGATGTAGTAGAACAAGGATAATTCCCTCATTTATTTTTCTCTTTGAAATAAAGCAGCCTCACAGGCCCCTGGAAGATGAAAGTTGAAGGGTTTGGGTAGCATAAAGTGAAAAATCCTTGATCCAGCAGCTGGGGTTAGTTAGGGTAGGTGATACTAGACAGTGGGAAAGAGCCAATGATATCTGTTTCAAGAGCAAGGAATTGTGGGAGAAGCAGAGTAGGGAATGGTGGGGGATTTAAGATCATGGCTCCCATTGGTAGAAGACAAGCAGCAGTGAAAGATTCTCCTGGAAAATGCGAGGGGGGGAGGGGTGCCATGGAGATCAGGGACTAGCAAGGGAGGTGGTCCTACTTGTCAGTGACTTCTCTGGTGCTGTGGGGAGACCCCTGAGCCACTGTACCTAAATCTAGTGCTGAACAGTGGGAAAGGGAGAGCAGGGAACAGTGAGGACATAATGAATGGTGGGAGTGGAAGATTTGGCTGTGTCTTTTCTAGAAGATTCCCAGAGTGTCTGATGTTCCTCCCAAATGTCCCATTAATTTGGCACCTTAGGGGTCCTTTACTAAGCTGGGTAGGCACGCCCATCAATTTTGGAATTATCACCCGGCTTCCATGTGATCCGGGCGGTAATTTTATTTTTTTTACGCGCGCCAGAGAAATAATTTTTATTTTTTTGGCACGTGGGCGGTAATCGGCATTTGAACGTGTGTGGACCATTACTGGCCGGTTAACGCGTGACACCTTACTGCCACCATGTGGCCCTGGCGGTAATTTCATGTTTTTACACACGTCCACTATGCGTGCCGGAAAACAAAGTTTTTATTTTCCGGCGCACAGACAGTAATTGGCACTTGAACGCATGTTGACTGTTACTGCCCGGTTAATGCGTGAGACCTTACCGCTAAGCGAATGGGTGGCAGTAAGGTCTCAGACCCAAAATGGGCGCGCGCCAATTCTCATTTTGCCACACGTCCACTTTTGGCACCGCCAAAAAAGGCATTTTTTTTTGCAGGTGCGCTGAAAACGGATCTGCGTGCATCTAAAACACACACCTACACTAGTGCAGGCCACTTTTCAGCGCACCTTAGTAAAAGGACCCCTTAGAGAAGCATCAGTGCAGTTTCCCAGAAGAACAGTGCTAGTGCTAGTGACCCAGGGCCGCCGAGAGGGAGGGACAGGGGGGACAAAATTCCCCGGGCCCGGGCCTCCAGGGGGGCCCGGCGCCGCACGTCCCTTGAATCCAGCGATTTCCTCACCCCCTGCCCTCCTATCCATTGTCCAGCGATTCTCCCTGCCCTCCCTCAGCTCCCCGGCAGCCCTCCTCGCTCGCCATTCCTTCCTACCCCCCCCCCCCCCCGCTTAACCGTTTTACGTTTCTTCCTTCGTCGCCGGCAGCGCTGCCATTCATTCTCACAGGCAGCTCTGCTCCCCTCTGCCGCATCTGTCCGGCCCTCTGATGCACTTCCTGTTTACGCAACGTAGGGCCAGATGGACGCGGCAGAGGGGAGCGGAGCTGCCTGTGAGAATGAATGGCAGCACTGTCGGCGATGGAGGAAGAAACGTAAAACGGTTAAGCGGGCGGGTAGGAAGGAATGGCAGGGGGCCTGGTAGGAATGGCGAGGAATGACGGAGGGGAGCGGGTGGAGGGGGGAGCGATGGCGACCTCGGGGGGGGGGGGTCAGGGGCAGCCTTGTCCCGGGCCCGGCCCAATCTCTCGGCGGCCCTGACGTGACCCGACGAGATATTCTGAGGGATTACCTGGAAAATCCCACTGAAAGTTTGAGTATGGACTGGAGAAATCCCACTGAATATGGACCCCCTTAGTACACAATAAATTGATTTATTTATTGCTGTCTAAGATCATCATCCCACTCAGCTATGAAAGTCTAACATTTATATCTACCCTTATCACTTCCCTCTTCCCCTTCACAAGTTCCACACATCACTAATTGTATCTGTTATCCTGTAATGTTACTGTCATAATAAAACTATGTAAGCCACATTGAGCCTGCAAATAGGTGGGATAATGTGGGATACAAATGTAATAAATAAAAGATAAATAAATTTAGTGTGTGTAACCTGCAGATTAACTCTTAAGCCAATTACAAAGTTCTAATGTGTATTAAAATTGTTGTTAAGACAAATGTGTGAAACAAATGGGGGGGAAAAGTCTGAAAAGCCCAAAATGAACCAAAACCTTTTGCTTCATGTATATCCCTAGTGCCCTGCCCCCTGCCAGCATTGTGTTCTTATGCTTAGTATTTGCAAAATAATGCACCAGATATTAATTTTCACTAGTTCTGTGGGGGCAGTGGGGTAACATAAAAAGAGATGCCCCCCCCCCCCCCCCATCCCTCAGACTCTGTGTAGAAGAAGCCTGGGCTGGTACTTGCTGTCTTGCATTATAGGTTCCTAAAGGGCTCATTCTCAAAAGAGAAACATGTCGAAACAAACGGCACCAGGGATGTAGCCACGGGCGGGCCTGGACGAGCCCAGGCCCAGCCACTTTCCCTCCAGGCCCACCCACCCACCCAACATCCCCTCGCCCGGGGTTTAAATCTTTACCTCGGTCGAAGCGGCCGCGTCATTGAAAGCCCTGCCCATCGAGCTTTCCCTTCGTGAGTTCGTTCCCTCAGAGTCCCGCCTTCTGTCATCATTTCCTCTTTCTGCGAGGGCGGGACTGTGAGAGAACGAACTCATGGGCAGGGCTTTCAATGACGCGGCCGCTTCGACGGAGGTAAAAAAGATTTAAAGCAGAGGCTGGCCCCGGTGTAAGTGTTCTTTCTGCTGGGAGGAGATCTTCTGCTGACGGGGCTTTTGGTTTTATTGGGGGGGGGGAGGAGAGAACCAGAGGGGGGGCTAAGGAGAGCAGGAGAGCACCAGAGGGGGGAGAAGGAGGGCAGGGAGAGCACTGGAGAGGGGCTGAGGAGGGCAGGGAAGAGATGAGTTTTCGGGCCCACCTTCTTTGGGCTCAGGCCCACCCTAAATTTGCCAGCTGGCTACTCTCCTGAACGTCAAAAACATCCAAATCGCTATTTTTGAAACATTTTTTTAGATGTTTCTGTTTGGCCAGTCCTGCTTCGGAACTTACACCCCAAAAGCAGTGTGGGACATACTGCCTGATTCTGCCATTAAAATCAGTGCTCTAGGTCCCATAATGCACCAGGATGGGATGGTCAGAAATCCAGGACTGTTCCAAAATCTCCAGCCTGGAACTGGGTAACTTGGCATCTCTGCATTCTGCTGCGTTTAGTTACATCTGCCTTAATCTATTGTGAGCATTTGACGTCTTTTCTTATACTGAAACAGAGGCCCTGCAACCTGTCATTTACCTCTGGTGACGATTGCCACATAGGTGAGCATTGTACAATGCAGCTCATTTCAAAACCTTCTTACGACAGACTGTGTGTGATGTGTGTGTGTGCGTGCGTGCAATGCCATGCAAAAAAATGCACTGTGCAAACGGGACCCAAGCCAAGGTCCATGATAGAAAGAGCACACGCTGACTGCAACACCTTATTTCCCAGGTGCAGTGGTTTTCTCTGACGGAAAAGCTAAAAATGAGTGCCTGGAAACCCTCTGTCATCTTGCAGGTGCTCGGTACAGCTTCTGAGTACATGCAAAGTGTCTGTGCTGCTGCAGGAAGATTTTTATCCAAACCTCCCCCACTCCAACACATGCATTTTCTATATTATAACAACTGTGAATAAGTATTATCATACTGGGAAAGACCAAAGGTCCATCAAGCCCAGCATCCTGTTTCCAACACTGGCCAATCCAGGTCACAAATACCTGGCAAGATCCCAAAAAAGTACAAAACATTTTATACTGCTTATCCCAGAAATAGTGGATTTTCCCCTAGTCCATTTAATAACGGTCTATGGACTTTTCCTTTAGGAAGCCATCCAAACCTTTTTTAAACTCCACTAAGCTAACCGCCTTTACCACATTCTCTGGCAACGAATTCCAGAGTTTAATTACACGTTGAGTGAAGAAAACGTTTCTCCGATTCGTTTTAAATTTACTAAATTGTAGCTTCATCGCATGCCCCCTAGTCCTAGTATTTTTGGAAAGCGTGAACAGACGCTTCACATCTACCCATTCAACTCCACTCATTATTTTATAGACCTGTATTATATCTCCCCTCAGCCGCCTTTTCTCCAAGCTGAAGAGCCCTAGCCGCTTTAGCCTTTCCTCATAGGGAAGTCATCCCATCCCCTTTATCATTTTCATCGCCCTTCTCTGCACCTTTCTAATTCCACTATATCTTTTTTGAGATGCGGCGACCAGAATTGAACGCAATATTCAAGGTGCGGTCGCACCATGGAGCAATACAAAGGCATTATAACATCCTCATTTTTGTTTTCCATTCCTTTCCTAATAATACCTATCATTCTATTTGCTTTCTTAGCCACAGCAGCACACTGAGCAGGAGGTTTCAACGTATCAGCAACGACAGCACCTAGATCCCTTTCTTGATCCGTGACTCCTAATGTGGAACCTTGCATGCCGTAGCTATAATTCGGGTTCCTCTTTCCCACATGCATCACTTTGCACTTGCTCACATTAAACGTCATCTGCCATTTAGATGCCCAGTCTCCCAGTCTCGTAAGGTCCTCTTGTAATTTTTCACAACCCTCCCGTGATTGAATAACTTTGTGTCATCAGCAAATTTAAGTACCTCACTAGTTACTCCCATCTCTAGGTCATTTATAAATATGTTAAAAAGCAGCGGTCCCAGCACAGACCCCGGGGAACCCTACTAACTACCCTTCTCCATTGAGAATACTGACCATTTAACCCTACTCTCTGTTTTCTATCTTTTAACCAGTTTTTAATCCACAATAGAACACTACCTCCTATCCCATGACTCTCCAATTTCCTCTGGAGTCTTTCATGAGGTACTTTGTCAAACGCCTTCTGAAAATCCAGATACACAATATCAACCGGCTCACCTTTATCCACATGTTTGTTCACCCCTTCAAAGAAATGCAGTAGATTGGTGAGGCAAGATTTCCCTTCACTAAATCCATGTTGACTTTCAGGTGAATTTTCTAAAGAGAAGGGCGCCCATCTTCTGACACAAATCGGGAAATGGGTGTCCTTCTCGCAAGGTTGCCCAAATCGGCATAATCGAAAGCCAATTTTGGGCGCCCTCAACTGCATTCCATCGCGGGGACGATCAAAGTTCACAGGGGCGTGTCGGCAGTGTAGTGAAGGCGGGACTGGGGGATGCTTAGGAGATGAGCATCCTCGACCGATAATGGAAAAAAGAAGGGCATCCCTGACGAACACTTGGGCGACTTTACTTGGTCCATTTTTTTTTCAAGACCAAGCATCAAAAAGGTGCCTGAACTGACCAGATGGCCACCGGAGGGAATCGGGGATCACCTCCCCTTACTCCCCCAGTGGTCACTATCCTCCTCCCACCATGTAGAACCCCAAAGAATATCAAGATTCTAGAATCCTAAAGAGTGACAAGATTCCATGCAGACACTCAAATTGTGGCATCTAGGCCTTTTGCAGTATATTCCTGCTTGGTTAATAAACCACTGACCCTCTCCTGTACTAATATCTGAAAGAGAAGTAGATTGAAAGTAGGCCGAAGTTTTCTTACCCTGAATCAGGTGATCTTATATTTAGGGGGAAAACAGCAAAACCTAGTAGCTATCTGAGCAGGTTTTAAAATGAGGGCGATTTGTGGCTCGTGGCATATATTACAGTATTCCCAATGATTACGTCTGATTGAAGTGAGTCCATCTAGTAGCCCGCACGAGATTAATGCTAGCAGAGTATTTGATACAATGTAATATGTGTTGTTAACTTTGGACAGTAGGGTGGAACAGTGAGGCGAATGAACAATAGAGGCAAGCCAATTGGAAAACCAAGAAGTTTTTAATACTCAATTTATCAACAAGCATTCGTGGCACAGATCAAAGGACTCGACGTGTTTCAGAGAACAATGCTTGTGTCAGGAGTCATAAACTTCTATGAACACTCATTTATACATGAATAAACGAGCAAATATATATAAAAATCATAAAAGGATAGTGATATTAATTTCAAATAACCACTACATTTGCATGAAAATAAATTAATAAATAAAACGCCAAAAATGATTACATAAATTTTGAATAAAAACTACCCCCACACACATACACACACCTTGAATCAGGGGCGTAGCCAGACTTCGGTGAGAGGGGGGTCCAGAGCCCAGGTGAGGGGGCACATTTTAGCCCCCCCTGACCCCCCCTCCGCCATTGCCGACCCGCCACTGCCGCCACCACCAACAGCAACTTTGCCCCCCCCCGACGACGACCCTCTCGACCCCCCTCCCGCCGCCAACCCTCCCCTGCCACCGCCGCCTACCTTTGCTGGCGAAGGACCCCAATCCCCACCAGCCGAGGCCCTCTTGCTTCCCGCGCAAGACTTCATTCGGTTTCTGACGTCCTGCACGTTGTACGTGTAGGACGTCAGACTCACAGAAACAGAACAAAGCCTTGCAGATCAGCCAGCATTGCTGGAGGCTTCATTCTGTTTCTGACGTCCAAGGCTTCGTTCTGTTTCTGTGAGTCTGACATCAGAAACCAAATGAAGCCTTGCGCGGGAAGCAAGAGGACCTCGGCTGGCAGGGGTTGGGGTCCCCCACCAGCAAAGGTAGCCCATGGCGGGGGAGGGTTGGCGGCAGGAGGGGGGGGTCGAGAGGGTCATCGGCAGGGGGGTCCAGGACCAAACCTTTGGGGGCCCTGGCCCCCGTGGCCCCACGTAGCTACGCCCCTGCCTTGAATGCGCTGTGTTGGTACTACCACACTGGCAGCCGCTAGTGCAGCTTTGTAAAAAAAAGGGGGGTAAATTTGCATATATGTAAAACATATGTGATTGTAAATGTATAGCAAAGAATAAAACGCTCAACAGCAATTGTCATTGTAAAGTAGCTGCACTCCTCAAAAGTAACATAAATTTAAAAACAACTTAAAAACAAAACACAAAGGCAACTGAATACCAAAAACGTAAATCAATGTTAGTGATACAGAAACTTTAAAAATATGAAAAAAATATATTGGAACTCTGACTAGGTGACCACTCATGAACATAGACCTGATATCAATTAATAAGAAATTGTTTCTGGATAATGAGAAAACTTAGACGAATTAGAAAAATGTTGACATAAGAACACTTTGATTGTGCAGGGCCTTGATTTTATCTAAATTAGCTTATTGCAATGTTATGTTTACAGGATATACAAAGGCCTTGTTAAAAAAAACTGCAGACAGTTCAGGACCCTGCAGTAAGACTGATTCACTCAAGCAGGAAATCTGACAGAGTGACCCCTTTTTATGTTCAGCTTCATTGGTTGCCTATAGGTAAGGTTATCATATGTCCGGTTTTACCCAGACATGTTCTCTTTTTGAGGAAACGGCCGGGCAACCTCTTTCTGTCCGGCTCAGCTGCAGACTGTCTTGCTGCCTCCCGTCCCGGTTCCGATTCAAAATGGCTGCCGAGAGTTCAAGTGGCGGCCTCGCAAGCAGGGGCGTACCAGACTTTGGCGGGAGGGGAGGCACATTTTAGCCCCCCCCCCCCCCGCCATTACCGCCCGCCCACCAGTCATTGTCGACCCCGCCACCACCAACTTTGTCCCCCCGCCACCAACCCGCCCCTGCCGACGACCCGCTCGACCCCGCCTCCCACTGCCAACCCGCCATCGCCTACCTTGCAGGCGGGGGACCCCCAACTCCCCCGCCAGCCGAGGTCCTCCTCGCAAAAGGCTTCCTTCTGTTTCTGACATCCTGCACATAGCCTTTTGCGAGGAGGACCTCGGCTGGCGGGGGAGTTGGGGGTCCCCCGCCTGCAAAGGTAGGCGATGGCGGGTTGGCAGTGGGAGGCGGGGTCGAGCGGGTCGTCGGCAGGGGCGGGTTGGTGGCGGGGGGGGGCAAAGTTGGTGGTGGCGGGGTCGACAATGACTGGTGGGCGATGGCGGGTTGGCAGTGGGAGGCGGGGTCGAGCGGGTCGTCGGCAGGGGGGGCCAGGCCCAAATCTACGGGGGCCCAGGCCCCACGTAGCTACGCCACTGCTCGCAAGACTTCCGCAGAAATCTTGCAAGGTCACTGCACCTGTACCCAGATAAGTGCAGATGAATACTGGGCCGTTGATGTCTCTGTCTAAAGAATAAAAGCAGCATCTGTAGAAATTCTACAGTGGGAGAGAGAATCTTGATTTTTGTTTCTTTAAATTACTTTCCACAGCCTTTAAAAACACACACACACAATGGTTTGAGGATGCTTTCAGAAAAGCACATTTCCTCAACAAAATACCTAGATTTTGGAGGGGGTGGGGAAGAGATCAATGTCCAAGCATGGAATTGTCTTCTATACCTCCAACGTTTGCTGCCACTCCACTGGAATTCCATCGTATAATGCAAGAATAAACTGGAGGCGGTAATAGCATCTCTACAAGGTCTGCAGCACCTTGGGTGCAAAGAGTTAAAGTTGTAGGGCAAAAGCTGCTGTCTCCTTTCAGAAAGGACCTTTCTGCTTTATAAATCTCAGTTTGCAGCTGCTTTCAGGGATCCACTGCTGTGATTAGACTGTGGTTGGGAGGCTGCTGGGCTGCCTCAGATGGATATTGTGCGCCACCTAGTGACACAAAATCTAAACTACAGGACTCTTCTGTGCAACCCCACAAAGACCACAGGTTTGTCCAGCCACCAGAACATGGTTTCTTAACCTGTGGTGCCCACACCCTCAAAAGATGCAGAAAAAGGTCAAACAGGGTGAGGAGCAAGGTCGTGAAATCTGAAGCAATTTATGGATCATTTCTAGACAGAGTGAAGGTAGTTTTCAAAAGAATTTGCCCAGGTAACTTAATAGTTAGGTGGATTATTATTATTATTGCATTTGTATCCCACATTATCCCACCTTTTTGCAGGCTCAATGTGGCTTACAATTCATCGTGGATACTGGAATAGAAAGAATATACATTTGTTTTAGTAGAAGTTTTGGTTACATGATGGTAAAATACATGATAGTGTTAAAGCCATAGACATTAGGTACATGATAGTGTGAAAGCAAAATACATTAAAGAACATTCCTGGATATCTTAAAGAAAGTAGAGTTAGTCGTGTTGTTCTTTATGATATATTTTGTCGAAGATATAAGTTTTCAGCAGTTTGTGGAAATTGGTCATTTCGTAGACCGATTTCAGGTTACGTGGCAGTGAGTTCCAGAGCTGTGTGCTTGTATAGGAAAAGGTTGATGCATGCACTGATTTGTATTTCAAGCCTTTACATTTGGGAGGATGAAGATTGAGGAATATGCGGGAGGATTGTTTTGCATTTCTGGGTGGTAGTTCTATTAGGTCCGACATGTAGGCTGGGGCGTCGCCATGGATGATTTTATGGACCAAGGTACAGAGTTTGAACGTGATGCGTCCTTTGAGTGGGAGCCAGTGTAGTTTTTCGCGAAGGGGTGTGGCGCTTTCGTATGTTGGTTTGCCGAATATAAGTCTGGCTGCCGTGTTCTGGGCTGTTTGGAGTTTTTGGATAAATTCTTCAAGCTGAAAACTTCACTTAAGGGTCCTTTTACTAAGCCGCGTTAGGGCCTCTGCGTGCCCAACGTGCACCAGTTCCGAGCTATTGCCTGGCTACCACGTGTGCCGGGCAGTAATTTTATTTTTCGCGCGCATTCTCTACGTGCACCAGAAAATGATTCACCCATCTCTTCTTCATCACAGGTAGCTATTTGGAATAATACTAAATTCCTAATTAACAAGAACGGCTTTTTCTGGAAAATGTGGGCTAATTGTGGAATTTGTACTGTCAGAGATCTTTGTAAACAAGCCCACAATAACTTATTATCGTTTCAAGAACTCCAAATGCAATTTCACCTTCCTACTACGCAATGCTTTCATTGGTTGCAGTTGTCCCATTGTATTAAAAAAAAAAACAGATATATTGACAACTGCTGTCACTCAAGAACCATCCATTTACCAATTTGCTGAATCATTAATAAATAATGGTCACATGGCCTCAACCATCTATAAGAAACTTCTTTCATCTCAATATAAAGACAATTATGTACTGCAAGAGATATGGGGAAAAGATACCAATCACCAGATTCTGGACTCTGTACAATCCAAGCTATGGTTGTCCCTAATTAGGCCGCTTTCCTCAGCAAATATGCAATCAATGTTTTTCTTGTAGCACAGAGCTGTATGGACCCCATGGAAAATGCATAACGCAAAGTTACTAGCATCAAATTTGTGCTGGCATTGTCAGGCTCATATAGGTACACTAGTAAAAAAAGGCCCGTTTCTGACACAAATGAAACGGGCGCTAGCAAGGTTCTCCTTGGCTCCCCTGCAGCCACCCATGTCCAGCGAACCTCCTCTCCCCTGCCCCCCCTCCTGCTACCCATGTCCAGTGACCCTCCTCTCTCCCCTGCCCCCCCCCTCTAGCCACCCATGTCCAGCGACCCCTGCCCCACCTGCAGCCACCCATGTCCAGCAACCCTCCTCTCTCCCCTGCCCCCCCTCCAGCCACCCATGTCCAGCAACCCTCCTCTGGACATGGATCAGCTGTGAGGCATGTTTCCCCCCCCCCCCCCCCCCCCCCGGGGTTCTGAAGTTGGCATCATCATGGCTACAGTGATGTCAGCCTGATCTACGGAGCCTAGCAGACCAACTCGGAATGAGCCACGGTCCCAGGCAGCAAGTCAGAACGTTGGAGGTGAGAATTATTATATAGGATTAGTGCACATGATTTATGTGAAAAGGTTAAGCCTTTTTGGCAATCTGTATGGAAAATCCTATGTGGTATCTTTAAAATCAATATACACCTTAATGTATCACTAATAATATTCAAGTCGCGTTCATCTGATATTCGTTTATCAGATCACCATAGAATATTATTCGACATATTAATTACTGTTGGTCAACATATGATCTTAGCGAACTGGAAAAATTCGGCTCACTTAAATGAACATTTTTGGTGGCAGTCTGTCTTACTCTATCATAAGTTTGAGTCTGCTTCAGCGCACCTAACAGGAGCGATTAGTAAGAAGACTCTAATATGGTCTCCTCTCAAGGACTATATTCACATGCTGCAATAATAAATGTAATTAGTCTAATATTGAAGTTCTTAACATACTATGATATTTTATCCTATGCATAACCTCTGTATTGTAATCTGCTTATTTTGCTCTTTATGAAAATTCAATAAAATTTCTGGAAGAAAAAAAAAAGAAAAGAATTTTTATTTTCTGATGAACAGCACTAGCAGGCGATAAAAGGCATTCGATGAACGTAGACCCTTACTGCCCGGTTAACGCACGAGACCTTACCGCTAAGTCAATGGCTGGCGGTGGGGTCTCAGATCCCAAATGGACGTGCATCAATTTTCCTTTTGCCGCACATCCATTTTCGGTCAAAATTTTAAAAAGGCATTTTTACTGGTGCGCTGAAAATTGAAAATGCGCGTGTCTACAACACACGCCTACACTACCGCGGCCCATTTTCCAGCGCACCTTAGTAAAAGGACCCCTTAATATTCACGTAGGTACATTATTCAACCTCATTACGGGCAATTTACATTACATTGTAGCTTTACGTGTGACCTTCTTTGGTAGGTACAACTGTCTACTAGTGTAATTCCAGTGACACATTAGAAACATTGAAACATAACAGCAGACAGGGGCATAGCTACGTGGGGCCACAGGGGCCTGGGCCCCCATAGATTTGGTCCTGGACCCCCCTGCCGACGACCCTCTCGACCCCCCCCTCCCGCCACCAACCCTCCCCCGTCGTCGCCGTGGGCTACCTTTGCTAGCGGGGGACTCCAACCCCCGCCAGGCGAGGTCCTCTTGCTTCCCGCACAGGCTTCGTTCTGTTTCTGATGTCCTGCACGTTGTCCAGATCAAGACTTCGTTCTGTTTCAGTGGGTCTGACGTCCTGCACGTACACGTGCAGAACGTCAGAAACAGAACGAAACCTTGCGCAGGGAAGCAAGAGGACCTCGGCTGGCGGGGGATTGGGGTCCCTCACCAGCAAAGGTAGGCGGCGGCGGGGAGGGTTGGCAAGTGGGAGGATCATCGGCAGGGGGAGCAAAGTTGATGGTGGCGGCAGCGGGGGGGGGTGCTAAAATGTGCCCCCTCACCTGGGCTCTGGACCCCTCTCCCGCCGAAGTCTGGCTACGCACCTGACAGCAGATAAGGGTCAAATGGCCCATCCAGTCTAACGATCCTCAGTAACCACTAACTCCTCCTTTTCCTTATGGGATCCCACGTGCCTGTCCCACGCTTTTTAAAATTTTTATTTATTTGTTACATTTGTACCCCACATTTTCCCACCTATTTGCAGGCTCAATGTGGCTTACACAGTACCGTAAAGGCGTTCGCCAAGTCCGGTAGAGAACAAATACAAGGTTATATTGTGGTCGAATAAGGTAGGTGTGTTTCAGGCACCATGAGGGTCGAAGGCAGGGAAGGTTGTATATTGTCCGGTACGATTATTGGTTTCGCTGTGTTGCCGGGTGTGGGGATTTACGTTGGATCGGTAGGGTAAGCCTTTTTGACGAGGTTGGTTTTTAGTGAGTTCCTGAAGTTTAGGTGGTCGTGGATTGTTTCACAGCTTTTGGCAATGCGTTCCATAGTTGGTGGCCTTATATAGGAGAAGCTGGATGCATAGGTTGTTTTCTATTTTGAGTCCTTGCAATTTGGGTAATGGAGGTTTGGGTATGTTCGTGATGATCCGGTTCTGTTTCTGATTGGTAGGTCTATGTGGTCTGTCATGTATCCTGGGACTATGCCGGAGATAATTTGTGGACCAGGGTGCAGATTTTGAAGATGATCCGTTCTTTGATTGGGAGCCAGTTGCAGCTTTTCTCGGAGGGGTTTAGCACTTTGAATCGTGTTTTACCAAATATCAGCCTAGCTGCTGTGTTTTGGGCGGTCCTCATCTCCACGACCTCCACCGGGAGTAGCAGACAGCTACTACATATGTAGTTGTCTTTAATCACTAGTGGACACAGGGTTTACTAAGGGGGGGTGAGAGGGTTTCTTTGATCAGTTAAAGGGGTGTGGGAGCCAAAAAAGCTTAAGAACCCCTGCTCTAGAATTAATACTTCACTTAATAACAGAAACGTACAGTTAAATACAGTGGCGTACTAAGGGGGGGCGGTGGGTGCGGCCTGCCCCGGGTGCCGCCGCTGGGGGGGTGCCGCGCGCCAGTCAGCTTTGTTGTTTTCCATGCTCCCTCTGCCCCGGAACAGGTTACTTCCTGTTCCGGGGCAGAGGGAGCATGGAAACAACGAAGCTGACCAGTGCACGGCACCCGGTGGGGGGTTCTTTCGCCGGGGTGGGGGGGTGACGAGGGGGTTCACGCTGCAACCCAGGGGGCGGGGCGCATCGGCGACCGCCCCGGGTGTCAGCGCCCCAGGAACGCCACTTGGTTAAATAAGATATTTCCTGAAAGCCCAAATAGCTATTTTATGGGTTTTTTTTATTACTATGCTTTTTTATTTTTTACAATTCACTATCTTAGAACCGATTAGGCTTTTGGTAATTTGTTAAAATCTCAACAGTTTGGTTAACTCGTTCTGCATAATATCCAGTTGCTGCGATATTTGCTGCTTTCTCTCAAGTCCTTTTTTTAATATCCACTGATGGAGAAGGATTTAATAAGGTTATCTCTCGCTAAATGCAATTTCATTTATAGTACAGTTTATTGAATTTACTTGTCTACATTCATTAAGAAACTTAGAGTGGCCATTTTCCATATGATGTCTAAGTCAGACTTTGGACGTTCATGCGCTAAACTTCCCAAATCCGAATAGGAAATGTAGCCATTTCGAAACAGCAACATCTTTTTATTCGTAAAATACCACATGTTAACATGTTTTGTGCTCTGTGCGTTTTATCTTTTTGGTCCATTTTGGGAGAAAAAATACAAGCCTTTAATACATAGAGTGACTGACTCTACACTCATTCTGCACCTGGACTAGTTTGCAACACAATCTGTAACTTAGACCAGTTCCTTATATCTTGTTTAACTGTACAAAGAAATTGCCTTAAGTTTAGCCACCCCTCTATTTATCCCAGCTGACTCTGTACCACCCATCTTGTCTCCATCTATATATCTGCACTTAGCAGTGGCGTTCCTACGGGGGGGCGGTGGGTGCGGTCCGCCCCGGGCGCACACCGCTGGGGGGGGGGGTGCCGTATGTGCCTGTCCTTCGTTCGTTCCATGCTCCCTCTGCCCCGGAACAGGTTCCGGGGAGAGGGAGCATGGAACAGATGAAGGGCAGGCGCACGCGGCACCCTCCCAGCGGCGTGCACCCGGGGGGGGGGTTCTTTCACAGGGGGGGTGTCCCTTCGCCGGGGGGGGTCACGCTGCATCCGGGGGGGCACTGCACCCGGGGGGCGGGGCGCATCAGCGGTCCGCCCCGGGGGTCAACCCCCCTAGGAACACCACTGGCACTTGGCCCCTCAGCTATATGGTAAGCCTGCGATTCCCAAAACTGGTCCTGGAGGTTCCCCAGCTAGTCAGGTTTTCCATGCAAATCTCTCTCCTGAATATTCATTGTGGATATCCTGACAACCTGACTGGCAGGGGAACTGCACAGCACCATCTGATCTCAAAATCCAACCTGGTTTACAAACCTAAAGTACTCCATCAGATAAAATGCAGCTTCATCTTTTAATGCTTTGTTTATCGATAATAAAGTCTTAAAATGAGCTCTCCACACAACTGGCAGCCAGTGCAATCACTCAAGCAATGGTGTAGCAGATTATCGATAATAATAACGCCCCAAACACTGACCAACAATTAACACATGTTATGAAATGTATGATCAAATCCCTCAATCCTGACATGAGTAGTGAAAATAATGATTTAAGTCACAGATATGACATACTATGTAAAATAGTAGATGACGGCAGAAAAAGACCTGCATGGTCCATCCAGTCTGCTCAACAAGATAAACTCATATGTGTATACCTTACCTTGATTTGTACCTGCCTTTTTCAGGGCACAGACTGTACAAGTCTTCCCAGCAGTATTTCCCGCCTCCCAACCACCAGTCCCGCCTCCCATCACCGGCTCTGGCACAGACCGTATAAGTCTGCCCTCCACTATCCTCGCCTCCCAACCACCAACCTCTCTTCCCCCACCTGCTCTGCCACCCAATTTCAGCTAAGCTTCTGAGGATCCATTCCTACTGCACAGGATTCCTTTATGCATATCCCACGCATGTTTGAATTCCGTTACCGTTTTCATCTCCACCACCTCCCGCGGGAGGGCATTCCACATATCCACCACCCTCTCTGTGAAAAAAATACTTCCTGACATCTTTCCTGAGTCTGCCCCCCTTCAATTTCATTTCATGTCCTCTCGTTCTACCGCCTTCCCATCTCCGGAAAAGATTTGTTTGCGGATTAATACCTTTCAAGTATTTGAACGTCTGTATCATATCACCCCTGTTCCTCCTTTCCTCCATTCTAAACTTCAGATATAATCCTTGAAAAGCAAGGCCAGCCTCAGCCTCTTTTTATTTTTTTTTGCTTTTGATTTTGTTGACCTGGAAGAAGAGTTTAAGAAGAACCCTTGTTCTGTGTTGGGTCCTGGATGCACAAAGAGCTACAGGGTTATACAGCATTGCAAGTGGCAGACAGCAGTCTTGAGTGCACGGCCCTAGACTTCTCCTGATTTACAGTTTGGTTCTTGGATCAGCAAACCATGTTTCCTCTTAGCCAAGCTATGGGTTGCAATCGAGCAAATTGATGCTATGTACTGTCCACCTCCCCTACTCAATGTATCCTACTGTACAAAAAGATGTAAGGCCTGATATTAAAAAAAAAAAAAGGCTGAACTCTTAAATTTAGGTTTCCAAGCTAGGCTTATCAATAGAAATCAAACAAAATAAAACATGGAAAAGAAAATAAGATGATCCCTTTTTTATTGGACATAACTTAATACATTTCTTGATTAGCTTTCGAAGGTTGCCCTTCTTCGTCAGATCGGAAATAAGCAAATGTGCTAGCTGACAGTGTATATAAGTGAAAACATTCAAGCATTACTATGACAGTCTGACAGGGTGGGAGGATGGGGGTGGGTAGGAGGTATGCATGGGGACATCAAAGCATATCATTGATATTCTAACAGGATGGGTGTGGATAGGTGAGGGGTGGGGTGATCAACAGAGACATACAGCTTTATGGTTTATAATGGGCTAGGAACCCCAGATCCTTGTTAAGTCCTTTCTGTTGGGTGTTAAAATATTCAATCATTCTGACTTCAAAGGTCTTACGTTCTTGTATGGTTTTAAAGTTACCTTTCAGTATTCTCACTGTGAAATCACTGGTACAGTGTCCTGGTTCTGTGAAGTGCTATCCCACCGGGGTGGGGGCCCTACTGGCTGTATTGTTCATGTGATGTCTATGTAAATTGAATCTTGTCTTAAGCATCTGGCCTGTTTCTCCAATATAGCATCCTTCCTTACATTTTTTACACTGAATGATATATACCACATTGGAAGATGAGCAAGTGAAAGATCCCTTTATGTTGAATATCTTTCCTTTGTGGATAACTGTGGGGTCCTGTGAAATATTTTGGCATAGTTTGCAACTGGATAAATTACAGGGACGTGTGCCCTTCTGTTCCTTTTCAGTCTGTGAAGGAAGTTTACTTCTGATTAGCTTGTGTTTTAAATTGGGTGGCTGTCGGAAGGCCAGTACTGGTGGGGATGGGAATATCTCTTTCAGTAATTCATCCTCCTGGAGTATAGGTTGTAGATCTCTTATTTTCCTCAGTTTTTCCAGCTCTGGATTGTATGTCACTACAAGGGGGATTCTGTCTGTGGATTTTTTCTCCTTGTACTGTAGCAGATTCTCCCTGGGTGTTTTGAGGGAGGAGGCAATATTCTTGGAGATTATTTTGGGGTTGTAGCCTTTCTGTTTGAAGGATGCAGTCAGGCTTTTAAGGTGTCTGTCTCTGTCCCCAGGGTCAGAGCAGATACGGTGGTATCTTGTGGCTTGGCTGTAAATGATGGATCTTTTTGTATGTGAAGGATGGAAGCTGGAGTTGTGGAGGTAGCTACTTTTTAAGCTAGGCTTAAAAAGTCAAACATAGCGCCTAAGTTTTCTGTTGAAAATTCACCTAAATTTAGGAGCTTAAACATTGTG
The DNA here is from genome assembly GCF_901765095.1 of Microcaecilia unicolor. NCBI lineage: Eukaryota > Metazoa > Chordata > Amphibia > Gymnophiona > Siphonopidae > Microcaecilia > Microcaecilia unicolor. Next base: position 543,817 of record NW_021963850.1, read on the forward strand.
CTTCCTCATAAATGTAGGATTTCTATTCATTTACCTTTAAGTGTCTAGTGCTGAAAATTCAGGGCTAAGTACCTAATCCCCCCCCCCCCCCCCCCCCGCCCAATTCTAAATCTACCCATGTTGCCACCTAGTCTTTAGGTACCTAAATGTAAGAGTTTTTAGTGAACCTTTGAGCATAGGTTTAGGCACTCAGCATTGTACATATTCAAAATGGTCAATTCAGGATTATCTACGGTGAAGCCCCAGGATACATGACAGGCTTGATCAACTTACCAACTAGAAACACATCAGAATCAACACGATCATACCTAAATCTGCACTACCCAAGCTGCAAAGGACTTAAATACAAATCAACTTACGCATCCAGCTTCTCCTACGTAAGCACACGACTATGGAACGCATTGCTAAAAGCCTTGAAATCGACGTACGACCACCTAAACTTCCGGAAATAACTAAAAACGAACCTGTTCAAAAAGGCATACCCCACCGATCCAACTTAAATGCCTGTACCCTGCAACACAATAAAACTAAAGTACGTAATGGACAAAACGCAACTCTTCCGTTCTCCGATTCCCTAATGTGGCTGAGCCACATGAACTTGATCTTACCACAACATCACCCTGTATTTGTTCACACCGGAGTCTGCAAACGTCTCTCCGGTGCCATGTAAGCCACATTGAGCCTACAAATAGGTGGGAAAATGTGGGATACAAATGTAACAAATAAATAAAATAAATAAATAAACCTCCGGGACCAGTTTTGGGAATCACTAAGCTGTAATATAGAAAAGAATTAGTATCATAGCTATGTTATTTGAATGTTCTAAGGCATGTTTATTAGATGTTTCATTTGTATTATATCTCTGGTATTTGAATTTGATTTTGATACTGTTTCACAGTATTTCTGTTATTAGGTTTCAATTTACTGTTTTCAAGTTTACCTCATTTATTGTATTTATGTTTATTCTTGGTTATTTTACTACTAGCCGTTGAGCCCGTAAAAACGGGCTCGTATAGGACCGGGGGGGGGGGGTTGAAAGGCCCATTCTCCTCGCCGCTGCAAGGCCCCCCCCCCCGCCGCCGACCCTCCGAGGTCACCGCTAGGCCCCCCCCCCCCCCCCCCGGAGTCGCCGGCACCCCTCCACCCGGGCCGGGCTCTCGCTCCGCTATAGAAACAGCGTCAACGCAGCACACAGCTCAGCTCAGCTGCCGTCCTTCTTCTCTGCCTGTGTCCCGATTCCCGCCCTCGAGGGCGAGGGCGGGACACAGGCAGGGAAGGAAGGCCGACGGCAGCTCAGCTGAGCTGTGTGCTGCGTTGACGCTGTTTCTAAAGCAGAGCGAGAGCCCAGCCGGGTGAAGGGTGGGTGGCGGTGACCTTGGGGGGGGGGGGGGAAGCGGTAGCGACGGTGATTTCGTCCCTCCCCTTGCGCAGTAGAGACCCTCTCTGTCCCGCCCCCATCATCACGTATTGACGCAGGGGCGGGACAGAGAGGGTCTTTACTGCGCATTTGCGCAGTTCACTCGCCATTATATGTTTGATTGTTATGCTGTTAACAAAATTGTAAGTTTTATGTTAAATTGTACCTGCTGTACACCGCCTTGGGTGAATCTCTTCATAAAGGCGGTTGATAAATCCCAATGAATAAATAAATAAATAAATTGATTGATTGATTGATTCTGGATCTGTTTTTTTGTTTTAAAGAATGAACACACTGAAGGAGATCATACTCACTGAAGATTTGTTGAAAGCTGCGTGTAAAAATGGTAACACCAGGCATAACCTGTCAGGTAAGGCTTTCACTTGTAGAACTTGCCATACTGGGACAGACTGAAGGTCCATCAAGCCCAGCATCCTGTTTCCAACAGTGGCCAAATCGGGTCACAAGTACCTGGCAAGATCCCAAAATAGTACAATACATTTTGTGATGCTTATTCTACAAAACAGCAGTGGATTTTCCCCACGTCCATTTTAATAATGGTCTATGGACTTTTCCTTCAGGAAGCCAGCCAAACCTTTTTTTTTAAACCCCGCTAAGCTAACTGCTTTTACTATATTCTCTGGTAATGAGTTCCAGAGTTTAATTTCACATTGAGTGATGACAGTAAAAAAAAAAAAAAAGGAATATAGAAATAAACTAAGTGACCCTTTTCAGTCTGCCCAGTTCCTGTCCACACTGCTCAGGATCTATCCCAACTGTCATACAGTGGAGGAGTGGCCTAGTGGTTAGAGCACCCGGCTTGAAATCCAGCGGTGGCCGGTTCAAATCCCGCTGCTGCTCTTTGTGAGCTTGGGCAAGTCACTTAACCCTCCATTGCCTCAGGTACAAACTTAGATTGTGAGGCCTCCTGGGACAGAGAAATATCCAGAGTACCTGAATGTAACTCACCTTGAGCTACTACTGAAAAAGGTGTGAGCAAAATCTAAATCAATAAATAAATACAGCATGATTTCCTCTGAAGCAGTGTTTCCCAAGTCAGTCCTGGAGTACCCCTTGCCAGACAGGTATTCAGGACATCCATAATGAATATGCATGGAAGAGATCTGCATATAATAGAGGCAGTGTGTGCAATTCAATTTCATGCATATTCATTGTGGATATCTTGAATACCTGACTGGCAAGGGGTACTCCAGGACTGGACTTGGGAAACACAGCTCTAAATATCACTTTTTATGTAAGACAGCCAGTGCCGTAGCGAGGGCAGCTGAGGGCAGCTGACACCCGGGGCGGGTCGCCGCTGCGCACCCCCCCAGGTGCAGCATGGCGCACCCTCCCCCCTACGGAGCGCACCCCCCCCCCGGAGCACGTACTTACACGGGAAAGCGGCGAGGGACAGGCGGGAGGGCTGAACCGCCCCGAGTGCATGTCACTAGGAGCTGCGTTGGCTCTGCTGATTCCCTGCTCTCTCTGCCCCGGAACAGGAAGTAACCTGTTCCTGTTCCAGGGCAGAGGGAGCAGTGAACCAGTGGAGTCGACACCCCTGCAGCGGAGTGCACCCGGGGCGGACCGCCCCACCGCCCCCCCTTCCTACGCCACTGAAGACAGCCTCTTAGGTAGCCGAGCATGCTAGATCCATTTTTAGCTCACTGCTAGCACCTCTTCCATGTTCATGACCAGCCCCAGGGTTTCGCAAAAGCCCAAATAGCCTCAAGCTTTTGCAAGGTGTTACCTGTGCAGCAGAGTTGTTTAAGGAGAATTTTCTAATTCCAGGGGGAAAGGAGATCTGTGGAACAGTAATAGCACAATCATGGTTCCAGGGCTGCAGTTCTTGGAATTCAGCCCCGGTTTTCAGAACCTGACTAACCCATTAGGAAGGCTACGGCTTCCTCTTCCTGTACCCCCCCCACACCCACCCACATACTCCCAGATCTGAGGAGACAGGCTGCAACTCTTAACTGAAAGACCTTCAAAGAAATTCTGCAGGAAAAGCGCCAAAACAAATCTCGCTACTACTAATCATTTCTCTAGCTCTATTAGATATACGCAGCGCTGTACACATTATAAGCAGGTACTTTCTCTGTCCCTAGAGGGCTCACAATCTAAGTTGTTTTTTTTTTTGTACCTGGGGCAGTGGAAGGTTAAGTGACTTTCCCAAGGTCATAAGCAGCTGCAGTGGGAATTGAACCTAGGTTGCCAGGATCAAAGTCCGTTGCACTAACTATTAGGCCACTCCTCCACATTAAGGACTGGATTCAGTAAACGGCGCTCACATTTTGGCGCTGTAAAAAAGTCAGCATGGCGTGCTGGTCTATAAAGAGCACTCCAAGTGGTGCTTAGAGAACATTTCCATGCCCAAATTTGGGCACCAGTAATTACGCCAGCTAAAACTTGGTGTAAATTGCTGGCACCCAACTCCTGGCATAAGGGTGCAGGAATTGCGGTATTCTATGATAAAAGAGTTTTTATTGAATAAAATGATATAAACAACAAATCGACTACAGTAACAATTTTTGGTTTTGTTTTCATATTAACAGGAAAAAGAAATCTACATCCCACACACACACACCCTGCCCTGTCTCTCCCACAACCCCCAGTGTGTTGGTGGTATACTGACATGGGGATCAGCAAACCACCCCCCCCCCCCCCCCAATCATACCAGAGTTGTAACATTTAGCGGAAAGAGCCTGCCTCTTGTACTCTCCCCTCTATGAAAAAAGATTATACCCCCCCCCCCCCCCCTCCAAGCCAGCAGTAGAAAACAAGGAAGGAAAACAATTTCCCAACCCTTCCATTCACCCCAAGCAAGACTCTTCAGTAGGCTTGCACAGTCAAAGAGTGTTCAATAGCATACTACACCCTCTGAGATATAGGGTTTGAAGATAGGGAGCCCAGACCTGTAAAAATGTGTCTTTATGCTTGGGAGAGCCTCTAGCATCCCGGGCCTCCCACACCGCCAGTAAGTGAACTTGATTTTTCCAATACCAGACGTTAGGCGGATCTTGAGAAGTCCAGTGTTGCATAATACACATCCTAGCCACCACCATTACCATAGCCCTTACGGGTGAACGGGGGCACCTAGATGTGGGTACAGTGGGTTTGTAAGGTGACTAGTTGTACCTAGGGGCTATATAAGTACATATGTACATAAGTATTGCCATACTGGGACAGACTGAAGGTCCATCAAGCCCAGCATCCTGTTTCCAACAGTGGTCAATCCAGGTTACAAGTAACTGGCAAGATCCCAAAACAGTACAATATATTTTATGCTGCTTATCGTAGAAATAAGCAGTGGGTTTTCCCCGTCCATTTTAATAATGGCTTACGGACTTTTCTTTTAGAAAGCTAGCCAAACCTTTTTTTAAACCCCGCTAAGCTAACCGCTTTTACTACATTCTCTGGCAACGAATTCCAGAGTTTAATTACACGTTGAGTGAAGAAATATATCTCCCACTCTGGCAGGTTGTACCCTTCTACCTTGTTTGAAGTGTGAAGGTCATCGAACTTGTGTTTTCATCTCATCTTCCTGCTACATAGGACTCTCTGTGCTTATCCCATACCTTTTTGAATTCCATCACTGTTTTTGTCCCCACCACCTGCACCAGGAGGTCATTCCAAGTATTCACCACCTTTTCCGTGAAAAGGCATTTCCTGATGTTGCTCTTGGCTCCATGTCCTCTAGTTCTTCTGCTTCCCCATCTCTGAAAAAGATTTATTTGTATTTTAATGCCTTTCAAATATTTAAGTGCCTATCTCCTATCTCCCCTGCTCCTCCTGTCTTCTATGGTATACGTGTTCAGGTCTCCAAGTCTCTTTTCTTACATCTTCTGGGGCAAACCCCATGCCATTTTTGTCATCGTCCTCTGAATAGCTTCAAGTCTTTTTAAATCCTTAGCAACATATAGCCTTTAAACTGAACACAGTACTCCTAGTGGGATATCACCAATGACCCCTACAAGGTCATTAACACTTCCTTTCTTCCGCTGGTTATGCCTCTCTCTAAGCAGCCCGGCATCCTTCTGGCTTTGGCCACTGCCCTTGCCACATTATTCCACCCCCTTGAGATTGTCAGATAATGTCACCTCTGGCTCCATCCCAACATCCCTTTCCTGGTCTGTGCATATCAGCCCCTCGCCCCCTATTGCATACAACGCCTTTGGGTTTCTACACCCCAAGTGTATCACCCTCCACTTCCCTGCATCAAATTTTAACTATCAAATATTGAACCATTCTTTCAATTTTTGTAGATCACTTTTCATGGTGTCAAAGTCCTCTGGGGTGTCCGCTCTGTTGCATGTCATCTGCAAAAAAGGCAAACTTTTCCAATGGACGTTAAACACTTTGGTGATTTGTATTAACTGAGTCAGTCAAAACTTCTCAATAGAAAATGCTGTTCTTTCTTTTTTTCTCAGTTTGCTTTTCATTTCTGCTCCAAAAATATAAAAAGGGAAGTAATCCTTTCTCATAACTATAAAACCACCGTCAGCATCTGCATTCAGCCACTTCCATCCAAGGTCGCTCTAGATTTTTGAAGCCGTTAAAATCGGAACTGTGGGTGGTTCCGTTGGTAAGACGTTGGTGGAGAGAAGCTCCAGTTCATGGCACAGAGAACGTTACAGTAGAGAAGAGGAGGTTTCTTGCTTGACGGATGCTTAATTCCAACAGGAGCCTGTAGGGCAGCTCAAACAAAGATGGGGGTAAGAACTGTGCAATTCTTTTTTACTAGGTACGTCATCCCAACCTTCTAAATCCTTTCAGGTTATTTCCGAGACTGCTCAGTCAAACCTGCTACTGTGTGATGTTTAAGAAGGCGCTCAACCAAGCCTGGTTGTCTGACTTTCCACAGGTGTATCTATAATCGTCTGGCCTAAGAGCCAGTGTAATACGTATGTTCCTCTAAAACAGGTTGAGAGTGCGAAGAAATGCATTAGGGAACCATTGCCCTAGACCTGTGGATTTCACTCCTTGAGAGCTGCCAAGGGGTCAGGTTTTCAGGATGTCCCTTATGATTATGCTTGAGAGATTTGTACACCTACTATCTCCATTATAAGCAAATCTTCTCTCATACATATTCATGAGGGATATCCTGCAAACCTGACCCCTTGGTGGCCCTCAAGGACTGGAAGGGAATACCACCGCCCTAGACTGCTGGAAGAGTCGGAGATAGTCCTGGTTCTTCAGCTTTGGTTTCAAAGATGATCTCTCAGAATGCTTTCGAGCCAAATTCGGAATGAAAATCTGGGGCTATTTCACATGTTCTTTTTAACAGTGTCAGATGATTCTTGTTGTCCAGCCTTTCAGGATCTGTAGCACCTAACCACTACACCTCTACTCAGGAAATCTAGACTGCCCCAACTTGACATTTCGTTCTTTAGATTGTAAGCTCCTTTGAGCAGGGACTGTCCTTCTTTGCTAAATTGTACAGTGCTGCGTAACCCTAGTAGCGCTCTAGAAATGTTAAGTAGTAGTAGTTATAAGGAGATGTACTGGAAGGCTCAGTAAGTGGGGAAAGTTTATGGAGTACGCCTCAAGGAATTCGTTCCAACCCCTGTGTGGGTGTATATCTGCGTTTTGTGTATGTCTGTGTTTTCTCTGTCTGTCTCTGCACTTGTGTCTGTCTGGGAGAGTTAAAAGGAAAGAAGCAGTTCTGAAATGACTGTGTTTCATTGGGGTTGGGCAGCAGAGGGCTTGGGGGAAGGAGCTGTCTGTTTGAGACACAGCTGATAGAGTCAGGATGTGGAGAAGTGACTTAGCAGGAACAGGGGAAGTGAACTGGCTTCTCTGGTGAATTGCACCCGCTGTAAGAGACTAAGGATGTCCTGAGAGTTTCTGGAAGTTCAATTCGTGAGCTGATTGCTCAGAATTGTTTTTCCTTTGGGACCCCATAAATAAGGATGTATGTAGAGAACGAGAAATGTATGTGCCGTGTATTAAGAGAGGAAAACCTTTCTGAAAAATTAATTTCCAGAGGACCTGGGTTTGATTCCTGGGCAGAACTGTGCTGTTTGAGACTGTGGATGCTGCTTGGGAGATTACAGGTCCTAAAAGGAACCATAAATTGTGTGAGCCCCCTCTCCTCTCCCCCCCCCCCCCCCCCCCAAATGACTGTGGCTGCAATGTTTGTGATAAAGAAAGTGGAATGTTGAGTATTAGGAGAGGGATGGAAAACAAACACGAGGATGTTATAATGCAGTTGTATCGCTCCATGGTGCAACCGCACCTTGAATATTGTGTCCAATTCTGGTCGCCGCATCTCAAAAAAGATATAAAGGAATTGGAGAAGGTGCAGAGAAAGGCGACGAAAATGATAAAAGGGATGGAACGACTTCCCTATGAGGAAAGGCTGAGAAGGTTAGGGCTCTTCAGCTTGGAGAAAAGGCGGCTGAGGGGTGATAGGATAGAAGTCTACAAGATAATGAGCGGAGTAGAGCGGACAGATGTGAAACGTTTGTTTACACTTTCAAACAATAATAGAACCAGGGGACACAAGATGAAGCTAGAATATGGTAGATTTAAAACAAATAGGAGAAAGTTTTTCTTTACTCAGCGTGTAGTTGGACTCTGGAACTTGTTGCCGGAGAATGTAGTGACAGCAGCTGGCCTTACAGAATTTAAAGGGGGGTTTGGACAGATTCCTGAGGGAAAAGTCCATTGAACATTATTTTTAAAAAAAATTGGGGGAGGGGGTTTCCCGGGTTCTTGAAGCCTGGATTGGCCGCTGTCAGAGACAAGATGCTGGGCTTGATGGGCCCTTGGTCTTTTCCCAGTATGGTGGTACTTATGTATATAACTTGGAGCAAATTCCCTCCTTGCCTTCCTCAGGGGCTGCACATGAAGGTCTCACGACATCGTAGCCCCACATAGAAGATGGTTCTGATTAAGCTGAAAGTCCAACAGAGTGGGAGAAAACTGCCAGGGCAAAACTTCAGCTCAATGTATGTTTCAATTTTATGAAAGACAGAAATGAAAAATGAGAGTGGAGGCCAACTCCCAGAATCTTAAGCAACGGCCATGAGGCCTTCTTACATCATCCACGCAATTGCTCCGGCTGACTAAGGAGAACGTGATGAATAGCTGTTGTAGAAATTCTTACAAAACGTTCTCCTTCTTTGGAGAACGTGTGTCATTTGGGGTGGGTGGTATTGCACAAGCATGGGATATGCAAGCTCTGCTCAGATCAACTATGCTTCAAAGCTAGAATGCCAGACCTTTGAGCGAGAGGTAAGGAAGGGCAGGGAAAAGAAAGATTCCCCGCATAACCCAGATTCTGTAACTCTAGTTCTGAAATGTGAGCGTCATTTATGCCGTAAGGGTCACGTAGAGGCTTTTCTCAGTTTCAGCCGAGACTTGCTACTGAAAAGGTCTGAAACCAAAACTGCAGTCGAAACTCGGCACCTAGTTTCCTCCATAGCCAAAATGGAAACCAAAAACTCAAATGTGCTTGTGAACCAGTGGAGGCCACTAGGGATTGTCAGAAATGGCAGTCGGCATCCCTCTGCTGTAGTATCCAAGCCAGGATATAATTTAAATCATGAAAGACCGTATTTTACCTCCAAGCAAAATAGCCTCCACACACACATGGACCACTGCTGATGAAAACCGAAACTAAAAGCCACCCTGCTTTTACAGTGACTGACTTTACACCACATTTGGACTGACAGCTGGTGTCATATGTCCACAGAGAGGCTAATTCCTAAGCAGCTTATCGTCCCAAATTTGCAAATTCCTGCTAAACTAGTGGTTAGAGCCATAGCCGCCAGGGGGGGGGGGGCAGGGGGGACAAAATTGCCCGGGCCCAGCGCCACAGTCCCACCTGCCCTCCGTCGTCGACCGTCTGCCCCCTGCATTGAAATCGCAGTCTCACCTCCATGAAAGCAGCGCTGCAGGCAGCAGAACGCCTCCCTTCAGCCCTCCTTCCCTCCCTGTGTCCCGCCCTCATCTGACGTAACTTCCGCGAGGGCGGGACACAAGCAGGGAAGGAGGGCCGAAGGGAGGCGGTCTGCTGCCTGCAGCGCTGCTTTCACGGAGGTGAGACTGCGATTTCAATGCAGGGGGCTCGGCCCGGTGGCAGACGGAGGGGGGGCAGTGGTGGTGACCTCAGGGGGGGTGGAGGGGGGAGCAGTGGCCGCGGCGATCTTGGGGGGGAGCGGTGGTGACCTCGGGGGTGGAGGGGGGAGCGGCGACCTTGGGGGGGGGGGCAGGCCGGCAGGGACAGGGCCCCGGGGGCGGCCTTGCCCCAGGCCCGGCCCAGGCTCTTGGCGGACCTGGTTAGAGCACCGGTCTTGCAATCCAGAGGTGGCCGGTTCAAATCCCACTGCTGCTTCTTCTGATCTTGGGCAAATCACTTAACCCTCCATTGCCTCAGGTACAAACTTAGATTGTGAGCCCTCCTGGGACAGAGAAATTTCCAGAGTACCTGAATGTAACTCACCTTGAGCTACTACAGAAAAAGGTGTGAGCAAATATAAATAAATAAATTTATTTGGAGCACCCTGTTTACCATATAAACTACTACGCAAGATCATAACTGCATTACTTGCAATTGCAGTCAAAGAAATAAAAATACAAAGAACAGCCACCCCTCCCCCTCTCCTTCCCGGACTACCCCACATTCCCTGGTGGTTTAGTGGCGTAATCAGGGCAGGGAGCAATGCCCCAGTCATAGCCGCAGTTTTGAGAGCAGAACCAGAATGGGTAGGAGTAATTGGGGATCATCCCTGCCCTAACTACACCCCTAGACAATCAGAGTTTATAAGATAGGCCCGGGGGGGGGGGGGGGGGGGCAGGCACTTGAGGGGTCCAGATAGAAGACAAATGGAACAAAGCAAACATTTGCGGCTTGCACTGAAAACACATGGTCATTTTTTGGTCAAAACCAAAAACGTTGCTGAAATTTTAAAATAACCTTTTGGACAAAGCCAGGCAGAAAAAGGATTTGGGGGCTGGTTTTGGCAACTGTAACTCAAACGCAGTTGGCCTCTAGGGTAATGCATTTGATATAACACTTTTCTGTAGTACAACCAAAGCAGCTCATATTTGTTATACACAGGTACTTTCTCTGTCCCTACAGGACTCGCAATCTAAAGACCCCATTTACTAAGGCGCACTAGCGTTTATAGCTTGCGCTAAAATTTAGCACGTGCTAATGCTAGAGACCCCCGTATATTCCTATGGGGTTCTGTAGCATTAGCACATACTAAAAACACTAGCGTCCCTACAGCACGGCTTAGTAAACAAGGCCCTAAGTCCGAGGTGGCCCAACCGTTAGGCCACCTGAGGCGGGGACCTCAGGCAGCACTCTACAGGAGCGGCATCTCGGGGAGCGACTTTGCGGCATTTTACCTCGGCACGGTGACGTTCCAAACCTGCCAGCGATTCCCATTTGCTGTCCTTCTGCCGCCGGCACCCACCTCTCTAAAGTAACTTCCTGTTTCATCAGAGGCTCAGGCAGCTGCAGTAAAGGGAAGAAGCGGATTCCGCCAGCGGCAGGGAAGCATATGGGAATTGCTGCCGGGTTTGGAATGTCACTGTGATGAGGTAAAATGCCCAGGGAGGGTGGCATGTTACATAAGTACATAAGTAATGCCATACTGGGAAAAGACCAAAAGCCCATCAAGCCCAGCATCCTGTCCCCGACAGCGGCCAATCCAGGTCAAGGGCACTTGGCAGCTTCCCAAACGTACAAACATTCTATACATGTTATTCCCGAAGTTGTGGATTTTTTCCACCATTTAGTAGCGGTCTATGGACTTGTCCTTTAGGAAACCGTCCAAAACCCCTTTTAAACTCTGCCAAGCTAACCGCCTTCACCACGTTCTCCGGCAACGAATTCCAGAGTTTAATTATGGGTTGGGTGACGAAACATTTTCTCCGATTTGTTTTAAATTTACTACACTGTAGTTTCATCGCATGCCCCTAGTCCTAGTATTTTTGGAAAGCGTGAACAGACGCTTCACATCCACCTGTTCCACTCCACTCATTATGTTATATGCTAGCTCCACCTCAGGCAGCATCTTTTCCTTGGGCCGGCTCGGCCCCGCCCTAAATTGTATACCTGGAGTAATAGAGGGTTACGTAACTTGGTCAGGGTTTCAAGGAGCCACATTGGGAACTGATCCTGGCTCCCCTGGTTCTCAGCCCACTCCCTAACCACTAGGCTACTCCTCCAGTCAGCTGGGCCTTCAGTGCTATTTTCGGATACATGTTCATAACTCATAGAACACTGAAAGTTACACATAGGGCCAGATTCTGTATTTGGCACCGAAAAAATTGACGCAGATGGAAAATACAACTCACGCGTATTCTATAAACCATGCCTAAAGTTAGGTGCAGTTTATAGAATACACGTAGCGCTATCCACGTGACTAAACTTTAAGCGCAGCCATTTGCATCAACGAAAAGCCGGTGTAAATGCCCATGCCTAATTTTCAACGTGGAGTGGGTTATTCTGTAACACAATGCGTAAATTTTAGGAACGCCCACGACCTACCCATACTCCTCCCTTGGCCACACCCTTTTTTGAGATCCACACGGTAGAATTTATGCGTACTACTTTATAGAATATGCATAGCGAGTAGTGCAGGTAAGTTCTAATTAGTGACAATTAGTGCTGATAATTTCTTGCCCCCTAGTCCTAGTATTTTTGGAAAGGGTAAACAAGCGATTCATGTCTAGCCGTTCCACTTTTTATAGACCTCTATCATATCTCCAAGCTGAAGAGCCCTAGACGCTTCAGCCTTTCCTCATAGAGAAGTCGTCTCATCCCCTTTATCATTTTCGCCGCCCTTCTCTTCATCTTTTCTAGGAGATAAGACATAAGCATCGCCACACTGGGACAGACCAAAGGTCCATCTAGCCCAGCACCCTGTCCCCGACAGTGGCCAATCCAGGTCACAATCACCCGACAAGATCCACGGAGCAAAGCATTTGTACTACTTGTCCCAGGAATAGTGGATTTTTCCCTATGTCCTTTTAATAACATTCTATGGCCTTTTCCTTCAAGAAGCCATCCAAACCTTTCTTCAACTCTGCTAAGCTAACCGCCTTAACCACATACTCCGGCAACGAATTCCAGAGTCGAATTACACGCTGAGTAAAGAAACATTTTCTCTTATTTGTTTTAAACTTACTGCACCAGCTTCATCGCATGCCCCCTTGTCCCAGGGGCGTAGCCAGAACTCGCCGGGAGGGGGGCCAGAACCCAAGGTGGGGGGGCACTGTTTAGCCACCCCCCCCCCCGAGCCACCACTGCCACATTGGACCCCCTGCCGCTGACCCCCTTGAACCCCCTCCCGCCACCAACCCTTCCCCGCCGTCACACCGCCCGCCCCACCACCGCATCAGATACCTTGTTTGCTGGCGGGGATCCCCGAACCCCGCCAGCCGATGAGAGTCTTCTTCAGCGTCGGAGTAGCGCCTTCGTTCAACGAAGTTCCTGGTGTGATCAGCTGTTTCTGATGCCTTACGTCCTGCACGGGACTACATGCATGGTACAGGACGTAAGGCGTCAGAAACAGCTGATCACACCAGGAACTGCGTTGAACGAAAGCGCTACTCCGGCGCTGAAGAACACTCTCATCGGCTGGCGGGGTTCGGGGACCCCCGCCAGCAAACAAGGTATCTGATGCGGCGGCGGGGCGGGCGGCGACAGCGGGGGAGGGTTGGTGGCGGGAGGGGGGATCAAGGGGATCGGCGGCAGGGGGGCCAGGGCCACATCTACGGGGGCCCAGGCCCCCTCAGGCCCCACGTAGCAAAGCCACTCCCTTGTCCCTAGTATTTTTGGAAAGCGTAAATAGACGCTCCATATCTATCTTTTCCACTCTACTCCACTCTAATTCCACTGTATCCTTTTTGAGATGCGGTGACCAGAATTGAACACAATATTTGAGGTGCGGTCGCACCATGGTGCGATACAAAGGCATTATAACGTCCTCATTTTTGTTTTCCATTCATTTTCTAATAATACCCAACATGCTATTTGCTTTCACTGAGCATTACACCTGTCTAAATGTAGATGTGTAGATGCCATTTAATGTAAGCGTTCTGTAACGCAATCTGGGCACTCAAGTGCCATGATAAAATTCACACTCAACACACTGCATCTAGTCACCTAACTTTGGCGCCCAGTTAAAGAAGTGACCCCATGGTGCTTGGTAACTATAGGTGTCATTGGAAGGATGTTTCTTCTCTGGTCCAGAATTTGAACTCCAGATCCCTGTTCATCCCCACTCTTCACCGTTTATCAATATTGATTTATTTAAAAACGTATATTCCGCTCTGTCAATAATCTTCTAGGCGGAGTACACCAATAACAAATGAAATGGGTAGAGTTCTGCGGTCTATGCCCTGAAAATGGCAGATGGACCGTATAGGTCTTTGTCTGCCGTCATCTACTACATTACTATGTTACTATACATAAACAAAAATAATACAACACTTAGTGTACATATCACATCTCAATGCTCCAGCCAACCCTCCCCTCCTCAGTTTCTTCCTCTATACAGCACCTTTACCTCCTAACATTATACTCCTTCATACGCCTGTCTGAACAAGCACGTCTTCAACAATTTCTTAAAAACACCCACCTCCTGAGTCTCTCTGATGCATTGAGGAAACTGATTCCAAAATTGTGGCCCAGCAATGTCAAAGATGGAATGTCGGAATTCTTTCAACCTTACATCTTGACACGTTGGCACTTCTAGTAAAGATTTATTCATAGATTGCAACAGACTTCTTGACTGGTGGACACGTGGAGGGGCATTTTCGAACGGGGACGCCCATCTCTAAGGGCGCCCATCTCTGAGGACGTCCCCGCGAAGGGGCGGGGCATCCCGTATTATCGAAACAAGCTGGGCGTCCGTCTTTCGTTTCGATAATACGGTCGGGGACGCCCAAATCTCAACATTTAGGTCGACCTAAATGTTGAGATGGTCACCCTTAGAGATGGACGACCTCGGTTGTCGCCGATAATGGAAAACCGCCCATCTCAAAAACGACCAAATCCAAGCCCTTTGGTCGTGGGAGGAGCCAGCATTCGTAGTGCACTGGTCCCCCTCACATGCCAGAACACCAACTGTGCACCCTAGGGGGGCACTGCAGTGGACTTCACAAATTGCTCCCAGGTGCATAGCTCCCTTACCTTCAGTGCTGAGCCCCCCACCCCCCAACCCACTCCCCACAACTGTACACAACTACCATAGCCCTAAGGTGTGAATGGGGGGCACCTAGAAGTGGGTACAGTGGGTTTTCGGGTGGGTTTTGGAGGACTCACATTTACCACCACAAGTGTAACAGGTAGGGGGGGATGAGCCTGGGTCCACCTGTCTGAAGTGCACTGCACCCACTAAAAACTGCTCCAGGGACCTGCATACTGCTGTCATGGAGCTGGGTGTGACCTTTGAGGCTGGCATAGAGGCTGGAAAAAATGTTTTTTAATTTTTTTTTTTAGGGTGGGAGGGGGCTGGTGACCACTGGGGGAGTAAGGGGAGGTCATCCCCGATTCCCTCCAGTGGTCATCTGGTCAGTTCGGGCACCTTTTTGAGGCTTATTTGTGAAAAAAATTGGACCAAGTAAGGTTGGCCAAATGCTCGTGAGTGACACCCTTCTTTTTTCCATTATCGGCCGAGGACGCCCATCTCTTAACCACGCTCCCGTCCCTGCCTTCGGTACACTGCCGACATGCCCCCGTGAACTTTGGTCATCCCCGCAACAGAAAGCAGTTGAGGACGTAAAAAATCGGCTTTCGATTATGCCGATTTGGGCGACCCTGAGAGAAGGACGCCCATCTCCCGATTTGTGTCGGAAGACGGGCGCCCTTCTCTTTCGAAAATAAGCCTGATAATGTGTTAGGTGCAACATATTAAAATATTGAACTAAGATTAAGGGGCCCTTTTACCAAACAGCGGGAAAAAGTGGCCTTCGTGTCCCCTCACGTGGGTCTTTCCCATGTGCTCAAGCCATTTTTCCCATTGTGGTGAATGGCCAAATTTCCTATCTTTTATATTAATGGCCACGCGCTAATTTTGCCATTAGTGCATGGCTATTAAAATAGATTAGCGCAAAGATGGCAACAAGAGTTCACTAGGCATGCACTAGTCGGCTAGCACGCGGCAGTGTAGCTGCGCTAACCGATTACTACTACTACTACTATTTAGCATTTCTATAGCGCTACAAGGCATACGCAGCGCTGCACAAACATAGAAGAAAGACAGTCCCTGCTCAAAGAGCTTACAATCTAATAGACAAAAAATAAATAAAGTAAGCAAATCAAATCAATTAATGTGAACGGGAAGGAAGAGAGGAGGGTAGGTGGAGGCGAGTGGTTACAAGTGGTTACGAGTCAAAAGCAATGTTAAAAAGCTGGGCTTTCAGTCTAGATTTAAAGGTGGCCAAGGATGGGGCAAGACGTAGGGGCTCAGGAAGTTTATTCCAGGCGTAGGGTGCAGCGAGACAGAAGGCGCGAAGTCTGGAGTTGGCAGTAGTGGAGAAGGGAACAGATAAGAAGGATTTATCCATGGAGCGGAGTGCACGGGAAGGGGTGTAGGGAAGGACGAGTGTGGAGAGATACTGGGGAGCAGCAGAGTGAATACATTTATAGGTTAGTAGAAGAAGTTTGAACAGGATGCGAAAACGGATAGGGAGCCAGTGAAGGGTCTTGAGGAGAGGGGTAGTATGAGTAAAGCGACCCTGGCGGAAGATGAGACGGGCAGCAGAGTTTTGAACCGACTGGAGAGGGGAGAGGTGACTAAGTGGGAGGCCAGCAAGAAGCAGATTGCAGTAGTCTAAACTGAGAGGTGACAAGGGTGTGGATGAGGGTTTTGGTAGAGTGCTAGGAAAGAAAGGGGCGGATTTTACGGATGTTGTAAAGAAAGAAACGACAGGTCTTGGCGGTCTGCTGGATATGAGCAGAGAAGGAGAGAGAAGAGTCAAAGATGACCCCAAGGTTTCGAGCTGAGGAGACAGGGAGAATGAGAGAGCCATCAACAGAAATAGAAGACGGGGGGAGCGGGTGAGGTGGTTTGGGGGGGAAAATGAGAAGCTCGGTTTTGGTCATATTTAATTTCAGGTGGTGTTGAGACATCCAGGCAGCAATGTCAGACAAGCACGCTGAAACTTTGGTTTGGATGCAGGTGAGATATCAGGGGTAGAAAGGTAGATTTGGGAGTCATCAGCATAGAGATGGTAGGAAAAGCCATGGGATGAGATTAATGAACCAAGGGAAGAAGTGTAGATAGAAAAGAGGAGGGGACCAAGAACAGAACCCTGAGGTACGCCGACAGGCAGAGGGATAGAAGTAGAAGAGGATCCACCAGAGTGAACACTAAAGGTGCGGAGGGAGAGGTAGGAAGAGAACCAGGAAAGGACAGAGCCCTGGAATCCAAGTGAGGACAGGGTATCGAGAAGTATGCTGTGATCGACAGTGTCAAAAACAGCAGAAAGATCAAGAAGAATGAGGATGGAATATTGACCTCTGGATTTAGCCAGTAATAGGTCATTGGAGACTTTAGTAAGCGCAGTTTCGGTTGAGTGGAGAGGGCGAAAACCAGATTGTAATGGGTCAAGAATAGCATGTGAGGAGAGAAAATCAAGGCAGCGGCGGTGAACAGCACGCTCAAGTAATTTGGAGAGAAAAGGAAGGAGGGAGATGGGTCGGTAATTAGAGGGACAAGTAGGGTCGAGTGAAGGCTTCTTAGGAGAGGTGTGACCACAGCATGTTTAAAGGCAGCAGGGACAGTCGCAGTGGAAAGTGAGAGGTTGAGAATGTAGCACAGAACACGCCCACTCTCCACTTCAGACACGCCCCCACTGCAAAAAACCAAAATGTAGCACATGGGACGCACGCACATCCTGAAATTACTATGGGACACATAAGTACATAAGCACCGCCATACTGGGAAAAGACCAAGGGTCCATCAAGCTCAGCATCCTGTCTCCGACAGCGGCCAATCCAGGCCTCAAGAACCCGGCAAAAACCCCAAAACACCCCTCGGTATGCCTTGTTTTGCTATGGTAAATCACGTTAGTGCTTACCACAGCTTTCTAAAAGGGCCCCTTGAAATACAAAACGTTTTTCTGTTGACTGTTTATCCCAAATAAGTTGCTACTGTTATTCAAGGACTCCGTTCCTTTTGTCTCGCTGCACCTCACGCCTGGAATAGACTTCCCGAGCCTGTACGTCTAGCCCCGTCTTTAGCCGTTTTCAAGTCGAAACTCAAATCCCACCTCTTTACCACTGCTTTTGACTCCTAACTCACTTACCCTGTCCTTTTTCCCTCACCTCTTCATTCCCTTACCCTTAATTGTTCTGTCTGTTTACCTGACTTATCTAGATTGTAAGCTCTTTGAGCAGGGACTGTCTTTTTTGTGTATGGTGTACAGCGCTGTGTATGCCTTGTAGCACTATAGAAATGATAAGTAGTAGTAGTAATATCACATTACTGGCTGCTGCAAGCTATGCTACCTGCTATGAAACGGCCATACAGTGTTCAAGACGGAGCTAGTTTTGGAATTAACAACTGCTTAGACTTTGCTGATTTTGTGGAGGAGTGGCCTAGTGGTTAGGGTGGTGGACTTGGGTCCTGGGGAACTGAGGAACTGAGTTGGATTCCCACTTCAGGCACAGGCAGCTCCTTGTGACTCTGGGCAAGTCACTTAACCCTCCATTGCCCCATGTAAGCCGCATTGAGCCTGCCATGAGTGGGGAAAGTGCGGGGTACAAATGTAACAAAAATAAAATAGATACTATTGGAGATTCTACATGGAATGTTGCTACTATTGGAGATTCTTCATGGAATGTTGCTACTGTTGGAGATTCTATATGGAATGTTGCTACTATGGGAGATTCTACATGGAATGTTGCTATTCCACTAGTAACATTCCATGTAGAAGGCTGCGCAGGCTTTCTGTTTCTGTGAGTCTGACGTCCTGCACATACGTGCAGGACGTCAGACTCACAGAAGCAGAAGCCTGCACGGCCACATTGGTGATCTGCAAGGGCCGACTTCTACATGGAATGTTGCTAGTGGAATAGCAGCATTCCATGTAGAATCTCAATAGTAGCAACAGTGGAGGAGTGGCCTAGTGGTTAGGGTGTAGGGTGGTGGACTTTGGTCCTGGGAACTGAGGAACTGAGTTCGATTCCACTTCAGGCACAGGCAGCTCCTTGTGACTCTGGGCAAGTCACTTAACCCTCCATTGCCTCATGTGAGCTGCATTGAGCCTGCCATGAGTGGGAAAGCGCAGGGTACAAATGGAACAAAAAATAAAATAGATACTATTGGAGATTCTACATGGAATGTTGCTATTCCACTAGTAACATTCCATATAGAAGCCTGCGCGGCCACATTGGTGATCTGCCAAGGGCTGACTTCTACATGGAATGTTGCTAGTGGAATAGCAACATTCCATGTAGAATCTCAAATAGTAGCAACAGTGGAGGAGTGGCCTAGTGGTTAGGGTGTAGGGTGGTGGACTTTGGTCCTGGGGAACTGAGGAACTGAGTTCGATTCCCACTTCAGGCACAGGCAGCTCCTTGTGACTCTGGGCAAGTCACTTAACCCTCCATTGCCTCATGTGAGCTGCATTGAGCCTGCCATGAGTGGGAAAGCGCAGGTACAAATGGAACAAAAATAAAATAGATACTATTGGAGATTCTACATGGAATGTTGCTACTATTGGAGATTCTGCATGGAATGTTGCTATTCCACTAGCAACATTCCATGTAGAAGGCTGGCGCAGGCTTCTGTTTCTGTGAGTCTGATGTCAGACTCACAGAAGCAGAAGCCTGCGCGGCCACATGGTGATCTGCAAGGGCCGCCTTCTACATGGAATGTTGCTAGTGGAATAGCAACATTCCATGTAGAATCTGCAATAGTAGCAACAGTGGAGGAGTGGCCTTAGTGGTTAGGGTGGTGGACTTTGGTCCTGGGGAACTGAGAAACTGAGTTCGATTCCCACTTCAGGCACAGGCAGCTCCTTGTGACTCTGGGCAAGTCATTTAACCCTCCATTGCCCCATGTAAGCCGCATTGAGCCTGCCATGAGTGGGAAAGCGCGGGGTACAAATGTAACAAAAATAAATTTGGAAAAACAAATCTTATTTTAAACTTGGCTGCAGGCAAATGACAAACACACTGTTCATCTCAACGATTAATTATCACTCTAGTAGCTAACGATATCCTTTGTCCATACGAAACGCTAGCTCATTTTTGGCCGAAAGTGGACTTAAAAAGTTTTGTAAATGAGCCTTTCAAAGTGCCTTTTTTTTTTTTTTTAAAGGAAAGTATTTATTTATTCTTTTTTCTGTCTCCTTTCAGTTCTAACTTAACACCACGGCCTGCTCCCTCGGTCATAAATACAAGGACCGGGCATGGCGAACCTGACATCAGTCCCCGAGGGGAAAAACGCCTGCATTTTCCATGAAGAATTCAAGCAGATCTTACTGCCTGTGGTCTACTCGGTGGTCCTGGTCCTTGGACTCCCCTTGAACCTGTTTGTCATCCTTCAGATCTGGCTGTCCCATAAAGTGCTGACCCGCACCCGGTATATACACTCTGAACCTAGCCATGGCAGACCTCCTGTATGTCTGCCTCCTGCCACTTCTTATCTACAACTACTCCAAGCAAGACTACTGGCCTTTTGGGGACTTCACGTGCAGGTTTGTCCGTCTGCAGTTCTACAGCAATTTGCACGGCAGTATCATGTTCCTGACATGCATGAGTAATCCATCGTTACCTGGGCATCTGCCATCCCCTCTCGATCTGGCACAAAAAGAGGGGCAAAAAATTCACCTGGACGGTCTGTGGGTTGGTGTGGTTAATTGTCGTCATTCAGTGCGTACCCACCTTTGTGTTTGCGTCAACTGGCACCCCAGAGAAACAGGACCGTGTGCTACGACCTGAGCCCCCGCAGCGCTCTACCTCCAAGGTATTTCCCTTACGGAATCACATTGACGATCACGGGATTCTTAATCC
This sequence comes from Microcaecilia unicolor, assembly GCF_901765095.1. Lineage (NCBI taxonomy): Eukaryota > Metazoa > Chordata > Amphibia > Gymnophiona > Siphonopidae > Microcaecilia > Microcaecilia unicolor. The sequence goes on from NW_021963850.1 coordinate 564,222, forward strand.
TTTCGTTGCCATCCTGGGTGTGCTACTTGCTCCATGCTAAGATCCGTTGCCAGAAGGAGATCTGATTGGACCACCCGTGCGTAAGAAAAAGGACAAAGCCATCCGCAGATCATCATCGTGGTGATGGTGTTTGCGATCAGCTTCTTCCTTTCCACCGCACTAAGACCATTACTTGATCCGTACCTCCCTGGATAACGTGCCCTGCTTGGTTCTCCAGAACTTTGCCATTTTCGTACAAGTGCACCAGACCCTTTGCCAGCATGAACAGCGTCCTGGATCCGATTCTCTTCTACTTCACGCAGCAGAAGTTTCGCCAGAGTACGAAGACCCTGCTGGAAAGAGTGCACACCAAGTGGAGAAGCAGACGCTGAGCCGCCCACCTTGCCCATGGCAAGCAGGAGGAGTAACCAGCTATGGTTCTACAACAATGGTCAACTGAAGTGGACTTCACAAACCTGCCATGAGCAATGCATCTGTCACTTTTCCTTTAGCAGTAGCTGTGAACCTTCTTCTGTTCCTGCTGGTGTACAGTGTGGTTGTCCAGTTGCCGTCCTCGGGGGCCGTAGCTGGGACTTGCTTCCAGACTGCGGCAGGGACTAGAACATTAGCTTAAAGAGTTGGTACATTTGACTGTGCCGTGTTATTAGTGGAACTCACAATACAGGACGTGTGTTGGGTGCAGCTCATTTTCATTTTGCAAACTACAGTATTAAAGAACTCAGGCCACAGTTAATGTAAACCAGCTTTAACTAATGCAAGAACCAGGTGCCCTGATATTAACGCTACAACTTGGGCACATAATGTAACCTAATGTAGGCAAACATACACATTAATATTACCAGCAAATGCCACCACATTAAGTATAATGAACAATTCAGTAAACACAGCCTGGATAAAAGTTAATACTTGTATTCAGGGCTTTTGTTTTGAGGGGGTACTGAGTACCGGCACCTTTTTCATTGTCTGCTAAATTGACCCAAGGTCCCCAAGTTTATATGAAAGAGCTCAGGCCCTTGTCGTAGATTCTGTGACTGGTTGCAGGGGGTCTGGCTATTGTGGGTGGGTTCCTCAGTGATCACCTCACCCCTGAAGGGCGGCCTTGCATTTGAGTACTGGCACCTATTTGCTAGAAAAAACGCACTGCTTGTATTCACCATTAAGTGTCTTCAGTATGCTAGTTAACACGCTGTGTCTATCCAAACCAGCCTTAGTCAGGCTTACAGTACATCTGTGGTCTGCCTGTCTTTACACACATGTGTTTGAATAGCATAAATTCATTGGCAGTTGTGTAATGTGTTATTGTACTGGTGCAGACACTGTATATGTTACGTGTGCAAATTGTCTTGAATCTTTAGCCAGTTTTCAGTCCTAGAGAATTTTGACCCGTTTGTTAAAGAAAATTGTCTCTGTGCTCTTCTGGATGTCCTCTGTAAAAGTCACAAGAATACGCATGCAATTCAAGTTATGTCTCCGAAACGAGGCCCTTTCTGCTTCATTTGGGGTCACCGAGTTCCTGCAATCAAAAGCAAGTTGAAAAGTGTACATATTTGCCCTTCTTCCACTTACAAATTCATACGTGTCTTTTTGGAGAGTCCATGTGAAAAGACGTGGCAAAGAGTGACAGGGGCTATACGAAAGTGGGTGTATGTATTTGGAACATAAGGACAAGGCCAGGTGGACTTCTGTGGCTTATGTCCCAGAAACGCCAAAGACAGACCATGATCAAGTATTTTACGTAACATTCATTGATGATTGAATCATGATGATGAGTGTGACAATTGGGCAGACTGGATGGACCGCTCAGGTCTTTATCTGCCGTCACTTACTATATATTAGGTCTGTCTTTATGCCTATGAGTGCGGATGCAGGCCTCCCCTCTAGGCGCTGTCACTTGGTTGAAATGCACCTAGAAGGGGAGAGGGGTGTTACCAGTAACTACTTTTAATTTCTGGAGGGTTATGAGGCCATCTACATTACTGATGTGTTTTATTGCAAAATTTGTCATATATTGTGGTGGTGTTAAGTACAGTGTTCGTTCAGCATGACTATGGTCCCTATGGGATTTCACAGAACCTGACACTTTGCGTGCCCCAAAAAAGATATAGTGGAATTAGAAAAGGTGCAGAGAAGGGCGAGAAAATGATAAAGGGGATGGGATGACTTCCCTATGAGGAAAGGCTAAAGCGGCTAGGGCTCTTCAGCTTGGAGAAAAGGCGGCTGAGGGAGATGTGATAGAGGTCTATAAATAATGAGTGGAGTTGAACGGGTAGATGCGAAGCGTCTGTTTACGCTTTCCAAAATGCTAGGACTAGGGGACATGCGATGAAGCTACAATGTAGTAAATTTAAAACGAATCGGAGAAAATGTTTCTTCACTCAATGTGTAATTAAACTCTGGAATTAATTGCCAGAGAATGTGGTAAAGGCGGTTAGCTTAGCGGAGTTTTAAAAAAGGTTTGGACGGCTTCCTAAAGGAAAAGGACTTGGGGAAAATCCACTATTTCTGGGATAAGCAGTATAAAATGTTTTGTACATTTTTGGGATCTTGCCAGGTATTTGTGACCTGGATTGGCCAGTGTTGTAAACAGGATGCTGGGCTTGATGGACCTTTGGTCTTTCCCTATGGCAATACTTTTGTACTTATGTACTTATTCCCCAGCCCGTTGTTATAAATTACAGAACACTAAAGGGATGAGATTTAATATGCCATCTTTCTGTGGATACAGTCAAAGTGTTTTACATATTATATACAGGTACTTATTTTGTACCTGGGGCAATAGAGGGTTAGGTGACTTGCCCAGAGTCACAAGGAGCTGCTTTGGGAATTGAACCTGGTTCCCCAGGGTCTCAGGCTACGGCACTAACCAGTGGGCTACTCAACTTCAGTACCTGCATAAACCCCTGGAAATTAATCAGTGCCGATCCACAGGTGACTGTGCCAGATCCGTGGGTGGCTTGGTGTGACTTCCTTTTGGGCATTCATAGTTGTGTGTTAATCGGTCCTGTATGGCCTGCTGGGAAAATGTTGCTTCTTAACCAACCATTAGTGGGTAAATTGTCAATTAAAGCTCTTGTGTTCATCCATTCTAGGTACTGTAAATAATCTCAGCACTCGTAAGAATAAAGAAATCATGAATAAAAACCTTGAGAAACTGCCATCATATTGCACATTGGAGTAACGTTCGGGTCAGCGTTCAAAGGAATAATCCGGCCAATATTCTGCCAGTGGCGGCCAATGTTTTAATGTCCACCACCATCTAT